>NC_057004.1:4171623-4426557 GCF_000002595.2 Chlamydomonas reinhardtii | reverse complement strand
GACCCCCCTCCCCCCCCCCCCCCCCCAACCCCCAACCCCCCCCCCCCCAACCCCCAACCCAACCCCCAACCCCCTCCAAACCTTCCTCCCCCGTCACACCAGAAAATGCTATGCACGCACAGACGCCAACACAAAGCGCTTATACTGCCTCGCTCCCTTTATAAATATCATTCATGTGGCATGCGCGCACACGTCGACCCAAGCCAGCCGTTCATCTACAGTGCTACCCCACCGATGCAACACGATCCGCACAACACGCGATGACCTGTTCAGGCGCTTCTATGAATGCCCATTGTACCTCTAGCTAGACAAGCGCCTCGCGCCATCCCTGCCTCCACCCCGGCGCGCTGCTCCACCCGCGTCACCGCCTGCTCCGCCTGCTCCTGCAGTACCACCTCCCGCAGCGAGCACGTCCGCCGTGTCTACGAACGCGAAGTCCCCCACTCGGATGACCCGAAGCCGCCCACGGTGCTCCCGCAAGCGTGCCATGCCATACCTGTGTGCGACCGCAGGGTTTGAGGAATGGGATGCCGACATGGATTGGGCTCATGGGCATAATGCGGTCGTGGCGGTCATACCGGGCACCGCGTCCTTCCCTTTCTTGCTCAGTTGCTCTCCGCCGGCATTGCCGACCGACCACCTCAACCAGCAACCCCCGGGCCCCGACCGCGAGTTTGCGCGCGGCCATCCAGTGGGTAAGCCACCCGGGGACTGACACCCGCCCGGCCTGCTCTCTCTCACCCACTCTCACTCACCAGCACAGGAACACCAGCAGCGCCAGCACCACCAGCACCACCTCGCCCGCCACGCCGCGCGGGGTGGTCCAGTTGAGGCCGTAGCGCCACACGCCCGACACCTCGCCGTAGATCCACAGGAACACGCAGTAGGAAGCCAGGAACAGCAGGAAGGCCTGAGGGAGTGGGGGGTCGTGGGGGCCAGGTGGGGCGATGGAAAAGGCCAGCCGGTGGGCGACCACGCTACCAGGCTTTCAGCATGCATGGTGGCTGACTGAACCCTTGGCGTTGGGCCTCCTCGAAATCTTGCGGCGCGGCATGTCGCAAGAAACACTGGCGCACTCGCGCAACACACCCTGGCCACGCGACCCTGGCACGCGCACACGCAGGCGGCTCACGGTGAAGTGCACCGACACCAGCGGCAGGCGGGTCAACATCACGTGCATCAGCGCCATGCCGGAGTTGGCGGCGTGCTTCATGTAGTTGGGCGCCGAGCGGGCGTTGAAGGACTCGCCCGCCAGCCCCACCAGCCCCACCTGCGGAGGGCGCGGCCCAGGCACGGTCAGGTATACGTCAACATTGGCAAACAGCACAACGTGTTTGGCGAGCTGCGTCATTCCCTTAAAGTCACGACCCACGAACTGTTTGGCCATATGCGTTCATGAGCCACCCCAGCTGCATCCTAGCCGCCCTGCCGTTGTCGGCCTGGCTGTGTGCAAAAGAGCACGAGGGGAGGAAGACGGCCCCCCCCCCCGTCGCGAGCTGTGACTCACCCAGTACACGATGGTGACGAACAGGGCGGTCACCACCGACACCTCCAGCCCCAAGCAGTGCGCCACGCTCAGCGCGTCCCACTGCGGAAGCAGCAGCGATGGCGGTGCACATCAGAGAGAGAGAGAGAGAGAGAGAGAGTGTGTGTGTGTGTGTGAGGTGGCATATGTTTGACACGATGCTGGTGGAGCAATTCTGTGGAGAAAGCACAGGTGTGTGTGCGCGGTTGCTTGTTCCCGGGATTTGCCCTGCGCATGAACGGTGGTGTTGCAGCACCGTGTGTACCATGCGCAGTGAAAGGAACCACGGACTACGAACTATCAATAGGGCCTGTGGCCGTAGAGCTATGCACAGACCAGGGCCGCGCTCACGCACCTGCAGGCGTGGCACCGTGGGCTCGTCTTGGGCCTCAGCAGCACCTGTTGTTGGCGGTACCCCTGAAGCCGCGCGCGCGCTGGGCTTCGCCCCACCTTCCTGTGGGGCAGTGTGTCCAACACTGCCGCCGTCGCGCTCCTCTTCGTTTGCCTCCGCGCTGTCTGCAGCCACCATTGTGTCTGCCCCTGCCCCTGCCCCTGCCCGTGCCTCCGCCTGCGGCCGTTGCTCCGGCCCTGGACCCGCCCCGCTCATGCCCGGGGCGCCGCCGGCGCTGTCAGCGCTGCCAGCGCTGTTGAACCTGCTGCGAGGCAGCTCTGTGAGGCCGGCGCCCGCAGCCACGTGTGAGCCGAGCGGCTGGAACGCGGCGCGCCAATCCTGCTGGCCGCCACTGCCACCGCCGCCGCCGCCGCGCCCCATCGCACCCTCGCCGCCGACAGCACTTTGTTGGACGGCCGTGGCGGCCGCAGCAAGAGGGCCCACCGGCGCAGCGCGGGCCAGGCGCTCAAGGATTGCGGCATGCGGGTGCGCCTGCTCTGATGACGAGCGGTCGTGGGGGCTCTCTGCTGGCTCAGCGCTGCCTCCCTCAGCGCGGCGGCGCTGTGGGCTGCTGTTGCGTGCGGCACGGCTGGCGCCGTCGCCGTGGCCCTTGCAGTGCTGGTCGGTAGCCTGCAGGTCGTCGCCGCCTGGTGTGAGGCCAGCAGAGGAGGTATGCTCAGCAGCCTCGCTCGTGCTTGGGGCTGGTTGGCGCCGCATTTGCTGCTGGTGCTGGTCGGGCGCGGTGTCGCTGTGCGTGCTGCGGCTAGGCTTGCCGTGCGCAGTGGCGGCGGCCACACCGGTCGCAGTCGCTGCCACAGCCATAGCGGCGGCGCGGCTGAGCGCATGCACCGCAGCCCCCAGCGGTCCTCGCGGCCGCGTGCCGCTGCTGCCGCCGCTCCTGCCGCTAGAGCTGCTGGGGTTGCGCCTGAGGCCGTGGCCTGTACGCCTGCCTTGCTCAATGTCCGCCGCTTCCTCCGTCGCTCCACCGCCCTGCTGCGTGTGCCCGTGCGGGAAAGCTCCCTTTGAGGCAAGGGAGGAGCCCCAGTTGGTGCGCGAGGGGGAGTTGTCGGGGCGCGGCGCTGAAGCCGCAAGGAGCGGCAGGCAGCGCGCGGTGTTGACCGCGGCCAGGGCAGCGGAGAAGCCGAACACGGCGATGGCCCAGTCCGTGAAAAAGGTGACCCACCAGGGGCCCAGGTTTGACTCTGCAACAGCGACAGCAAGGACGGTCAGGTGGGGGAGGAGGTGCAGGACTGAGGACGGACTTGCATCGCTGCTTAGCCGCATCCAGACACCCGAGAACCTAGGCGGCATTGTGACGCGGTCTGTCGGATCAGCAGAATGCTAGATACCAATCAAGGTTCAATTTGCGGCGAAGCGCACGGGCTGCTGCAGCCACGCCTACTGCTACGCCGCCCCACCTTCAAACCGCTCCAGCAGCAGCACCGCCGTCAGGTACAGCGCGGTGAGCACGTGCAGCGCCAGCAGCATGGAGGGCCGCACCCAGAAGCTGCTCACCTGTACGCGGGAAGGCAGCGAGGCGCGTGAGGGTTCAGTGGTCAGGGGCCGGGGCCAAGGAGGGTGGACGCGAGCGACTGTGTCGGGGTCAGGTGCACCGGTTTAGAGAGGAAGCGAAGCGATGGGGACGTCGTACTCCTGACTGCTCCCGGGAGCAGGCGCCTGACATTTGCGGCTGCTTCAATACAAAGCAGCCCAAGCCCGCCCGCTGCACCCAATCTGCTGTTGCGGCCAGTCCTACCAGGTGGGCTGGGTCCAGGACATCAAACGCCCAGAACTCCCGAGGCCGTACTGCGTAGGCCCCCCCGCCCAGCACCGGCGCGGCTGCAGATGTCGGGACTGGCTGCGGTGACGGCCGCGGCTGCGGCTGCGTGGATGTGCCCTGGTTGGAGGATGGTGCCTTCTGTACCGCGGCGTTATGCTGTGAACCCTCAGGTCCCGCCGGCGCGAGCGCAGCAGCAGCTGGAGCACCAGAACCGCCGGCAGGGGCGCTGCTGCCACCACCGTCCGCCGCTGACTGGGCTGCCGCGCGCGTCGCCTGTCCAGCGTTGTCGCTGTTGCTGCTTCCGCACCGGCTGTGGCTTTGAGTGGTAGTCGAGAAGTGGGTCCGTGCGGAAACGTACTCTGGCGACGGCGACCGCCGCGGCGGCTCGGATGGCTCTGATGGCCATGCCCTATCGACGCGCGAGGGCGGTTGTAGCACGTGCATTTCGTCGTCGGCTGATATCCTGCCATCCACCAGCTGAGAGGGGGAGCTTTGCGCTACAGCAGAGCGTGGGGCTGCACTGGAGCGGCTGCTGGGTCCCCCCGCCCCGGTGAAGCTGCTGGCGGGCGGGCTGGAGCCGCCAGTGCCGTGTGCTTCGGGGCTGCCGGCGTCCGCGGAGGATGAGCCGCCCACTACCTCGCTGCCAGGGCCGGCAAGGCTGCCTCCAGCTGCTGCCACCGACCCGTGCACCGCTGCGCCCGCACCTGCTCCTGGAGGTTCGCGCAGGCTGCTGAAGAAGGCGGCGTGGTGAGGCAGCTTTCCCCCGCCGCCCTGAGCATCCTCGTCCTCCGCTGGCAGCTGCACCGCCCACCTCAGCTGCGTCACATGGCCATGCTCATAGACCGGCGCCGCTCCGGACACCGGCTGTGACGATGATGGCAGTGGCTGTGAGAATGGCGCTGGCGTTGGCAGGGGTGCTTCTGCGCCTGCCGCAGGTTTGGTGGCTTTCCCCGCTGCCGCCGCTGCCGTCACAATGGGGACCCAGCGGGTATTGCTGGCGAAGAAGGTTGAGTGGGAAGGCGAGTGCGCCGCGCCAGAGCCACGCCGAGCTCCGCAGCGGCAACAGCAGCAGTAGCGCGACAGCCAGCGGCCCAGTGAACGGAACCGGCGCGCGACGCGGTCGCCCAGCACTGGGCACGAGTCGTTGGCCAGGCAGCTCAACAGCAGCGCTACCGCGACGATGAGCACAGCGAACACTGGCCCAACCACAGGCGCGTGTTTGGCTTCACCGACCGCCTCAGACGTCGCAGGTGGTGCGGCTGAAGACATTTGTGGGTTGGAGCAGAGAGGGGGCTGTTACTTATCGACAATGCTTCAAGGAAACGAAAAGCGCAGGGTGACCAGAGTACGTTGTAATGCAGACCCTTGGGCCGGGCATGGCCCCTTCAAGTGTCCAGCAGCTAGCTATGCGGCATCTCGATGGCTTGGCGGAGAGCCATGGTATCTTACATTTGTAAAGTGGGTGCACAGTGAGGCAGGCACTAGCGGGAACATTGATGCCGCGGCAGACTGAAGGGGCGAGACCACCCCTAACCTGACCCGCGCCCCCAATCGTTCTTGGCGCCTTCGCATGCGCGTTGCCTGGATCTGTGCACCTAACCGGGAGTAAATCTTATTGCGCAGACATAGGCACCCCCTGCGCTTCTCAGGGCGCTTGTGGCCCTGCGCTTTCCATCCTAATCACACCATCCCAGCCTGCCAACATCCCCCCTCCGGTTCCTTCCATGTCCGCCTCCGGCTAGCCATTTGCTTGATGGCACAGTTACATCATGGGTAGCAGCGCCGTTCGCAAGTCTCTGGAAGGGCGCCAGCGCCATTCCTGCAGACAGCCGGCCCTGAACTCTGCAGCTTTCGCGCTCCAGCCGTGAAGAGCCACCACAGCTTTCTGCACTGGCAGAGCACATTGGGCGAAAAGGTGAAGGCGAAATAAAACATAATTGGTGCCGTACTGCCTCGCGATGGGGGCCGCATACTTGTTCTGGCAAACGCGCACAACACTGCACTATTCGTAGACTAAACAGTGAGGGCTCAGCAGGTGGCAGTCAGAAGCGCGCAGTCAGTTTCAGTATCATCGAAATTGGCGCAGCAACCACAAATTCTGCGATCATGACGGACCTCGCAGACGACTTCCTCTGCGACTGGGCATGCCAGGTGCTGGAGGGAGACCAGGGCCTGCAGGGCCTGGACGACTGGAGCCCCAGCCACAGCCACAGCAGCTTTGACTGCGCCGCGAGGGAAACTGATTCGGCTTCAGCCGACTCCTCCCCGACTGCCACCTGCAGCCCCACGCCACCCTCACCAACTACCACACATGTAGCCAACAGTCTAGCGATTCAGGCAGAGCAGCAAGCGACGGCTTCTCAGGCCGCTTTGACACTAATCCAGGCGATCGCCGCGCAACAGCAGCAGTGTTCGCAGCTCGCCGCGGTGCCCGGCCAACAGCAGGCCGCGGAGCCTTCGCCGTCGACGGGACAGTCCACGGGCTCGCTGTCTCAAGCGCTGGCGGCAATTGCTTCTCAACAGCCCTCTCGGCCTGGAAAGCGCGGCCGGAAGCCCTTCCCGCGGCTGCCCGACCTGCAGCAGAAGCTTGACGAGCTAACACAGCAGCACCGCAACCTGACGTCGGAGAATGCCTTCCTCAAAAACAAGCTTAAGGTGAGCGAATGCGGCGCGCAACTTGTGGTGATTCTGACGGGTGCCTCGTCGCTCCTCAGTTTGGAAAGAGAAGTAAAGACGACAATTGCTTGAAGTTACCCACTCCTCCTGGTCCTCGTATACAGCGGCCGCAGCAGTGGTGACCCTTGACTCCCCCGCTCCTTGCAACATTTCACAGGTGCTGGAGCGCGTGGTGCCGCTGCGCGAGGAGGCCGTTAACAAGCTCACGGCAACCATGCAGCCGACGGTTTCGGCGCCAGCCGCTGCGGATGCTGCACACGATCGGCCTGTGTACGCGCCGCTGTCACCCACCCCCTCGGGCGAGAGCGGAGGCTCCTGGCCGGGCGCCGCACCGGCTGCCGATGAGGCGCGTCAGGAGCAGGTGGCAACGTCGTCCGGCGGGCCTTGCGCCTCTACAGCCTGCTCAGTCGACGAGAGCGCCCGCAGCGGCAACCGGCACGCCGCGGCCTGCAACGGCCGCGACACTGACGTCTTCATGGGCCTCGCCGCGTTCAGCTCCGTGTCAACTTGCGGTGCTGGCCTCGGCTTTGGGCGAGGACTGGCGCGCCAGTGCTCGCCGCGTCCTTCCTGCGGCACTGCTCCGTGCGGCGTGCAGCACCAGAATCACGCCGCTTCCCTGCTGGCGCTGTGCCCCGGCATTGACTGCGAGGCCGCCCCGCTCACCGCCGCCACCGTGGAGGAGCTGCGGCACGCAACCCCGGACCAGTTTCGTGGCCTGTGGCGGCATGTCTGCATGCAGCTGGGCGTGCTAGTGACTGGCGCCGAGGTGCACGGGCCCGGCAGCGTGCCCGCAGTGCGGTTGGAGAACTACGTACAGCGGCTTGGCTGCTTCATGGACAAGCTGGCTCTGCTGGCGCCGTCAAGCCTGCTGGACAGCATGTGAGTGCATGGAGGAAGGGCTGCGCAGGATTTCTGGGCATATACGAGGCCGGTAGAGTTGCTGCTCAAAGTCGACATGACATTTCGTCAGCCGTTGTATGCAGCATTGGGCAGATTCTGAGGTTCTGCGTGTCTCTCGTTTTTTACAGGTACACGAGCGTCGAGTCCGGCCTGCCCGAGCGCCCCAACGAGAGCTTCTGGCTGACGTGCGCCCGCTCGCTCCAGCTCAGCCAGCAGCAGGTGTCGGAGCTCGCCGTGCTGTCAGCGTACCACCACGATAACGTGGCGTCGCTGGTGCAGCAGCGTGGGCAAGTCGCCGCACAGCTGGCGCTGCGAGCGACACCGCAACCGGGCGTCGCAGCATGTGCTGGGCAGGACGAGCTGGTGCAGCAGCTGGCGCGCACGGTTGAGAAGGAGCACGCGGCCTGCCGCGACCTGTCAGACTACGTGCGCACTAGGTATGTCGTTGTACCACTGCAATTCTTTGTTGTATGTGGCCCCCCTGTCGTTTAGGCGATTACCGCAGAATCTTTGTTGTATGCGGCACGCTTGTCGATGTGAAGGTGATTGGCCGGGTGCGGCTTCGTTTTTTCCTGTGTCTGCTTTCTAACTTTGTCCTTCTCGCTGTTTTCTGTGACCGCAGCGTGCTCACGCCGCTCCAGGTGGCGAAGCTAACAAGCGCGGCTTACCCATTCATCCCCGACTGGGTGGCGCTGCTGCACGCCGTGGAGCAGCACATCAATAGCTGTGCCGCGCCCGCCGCAATGGCGACCGGGCAGGCAGCAGCCTCAGCAGCCGGTATTGCGGCACTTGCCAGCCTTATATCCGCGGCGCGCCAGGGTGCAGCGGCTGCCGTCGCACCCGCGGCAGCGGCGCCGCGCCCAGCTGCCCCTGCGATACAGCCGGCGGTGCAGCTGCAGGCTTTCCTGGCCGCGTTGCAGGCGCAGCAAGCGCTGGCGCGGGCGGCAGCCTAAGCACGACGGAAGAACAGCAGCAGAAGCCATGACTAGCACTGCATACTACAAATCACGATGCGATAGATAGGCAGGTTATAATGTTGTTGTGCGGCGCGTTCATGGTAAGCTGCCATTGATGTGGATTCAATGGTATCTTCCCTTATATTTTGCAGTTTGTACGAGCAAGCTGTCGTTGATGTGGATTCAACGGCAGCTTGTTGTTGCATTAGTACCCAACACGCTTCCATCGGTGTGGATTCGATGGCGGTGGGTTGGTTGTCTTCATGTGTTCGAGTCCTTTACTGGCGTGATGTGTGCTTGCGCGCCCAGGGTTGCTGTCTTGCGACCGGGTGTGCACACGCTGTACAGCGTTCGAGTGACGAGGTTGCTGATTTAACTTTGGTGAGAGACTATGCATGCGAACTAAGCGATGGAACGGTCTTGGAACTGGCCACCATGCGAGAGCAGATGTAGGGACTAGGGATTAAAACATCAAACCTGGACTAGCGACAAACATGTACTAAGCTGTGATTTATACGTGATTGGTATATAAACAGCGCCAGCAGCCAGCAGCGGGCATGGCTCCAATTGATTTCATTTTTTCATTAGCTTGCTCGCGCCTTCAGCACGAATCCATTCATGGATATGGTACGTGTTGGCGGCGCGTGGGCGGGACAGTCTGCAATGGCATATCATTGTGGATATGGTGTGCCACGGCGCTGCTCCCCGGTGTACAAGAGTTTGTTGGACCGGCGCTCTCGGCTCGTCATTATGGATATGACGACAGCCGGGTGCTGCGGTGTGGTAATGATGTGGCCCGGGCGATGCGTTACCACTGTGGATGTGGTGCGCATCCGCGCTGTGGCGTGGAGGGACTTGCACGGATGGGTGCGGGGGTGATGCCACTGTGGATGCGGCTCGCCTCTGTACGATGACGTGACGTTCGGGGGAATCAGGCCGAGGACTCGCGGTGGGCCACTATGGTTGTGGCATGTCCGAGTGCCGAGGCGTGGACGAGAAGCCAGGCACGGTGCACTGCCGTTGTGGATACGGTGGTGAGCGTGTGCTGGCGGTCGGCGCGGACAAGGGAGGTGCTTCTCCTATGGTTGGAGAGACACTGAACTAACCGGCGCTGGCCGTGCGGTGGCACAGTACGGGGCGATGGGGGCTGTGGATGCCTTCGGAGCCCCGTCTGAAGCTGCCCTGTTTGAAGGATCTGTTTTTGTTGGATGGGGTGGGGGGACCCTTTGGGTGGCACAGGGACAAGCAGCAAAGCAGCAGAACGGCATCTGCTTGTGGCACAGCGGCAGACAACCAATTTTCTTGCTAGGCGCTTGACGATCACCCGCGACGGCGTAACCATCAGCATACCGGTATACCGTAGCTGTATCTGAAAGCCAGACAAATACCCGCGTCTGCACCGGAAAGTGCACAGACTGGACCCCCACTAACGGATTGGGTTAGGGGCGGTAGGGATGGGAACCAGGCTTTCAGGGATTGGGTTTGGGTGGCAGGGATTGGAACCATCTGCCTGAGCAAACCTCAGCCGCCGACGGGGAAGTACCACCGCCAGCACCACCGCCACCCTCCCCTGACCACCGCCACCTGCCGCCGGCTGCCGGCCGGGCTGGCGGCACAGGTACTGCGGCCGGGGTGAACCGTAGTACTGATGCTGCATCAGCCACAGCATGTTGCGTGCCGCCTGCACGTCCTGGTGGCTAGGAAGTGCAGCGCGCTGACACGGCGGTGCGGCAGCTAGAAAGTCATGGCGTCCTTGATTTGGTAATGACTGGCTCACAGAACTCGGAGACTCAAATGAGGATCAAGTGCCTGACACTTTCAACAGCACTTCATGGACTTATACGTGGCTCCGTTGGCACTGTGTAGGTGTAGCGCGCATGGCAGGTCGTTTTCGGTGTAGATATGCCGCGCCCCTATGCCGCGCCCCTATGCCGCGCCCGCATTAGTTACGCAACACTCGTCAATAAAAGCGGGATGGAGACACACTGCGGCCCCATTTCCCCGCCAGTCCCCGCCCGCCTGTGTCAGCCCCCCCCGTCAGCGCCCTTTCCCCGCCTTCAGCCCCCTGCCCAACCCTTGGTGGTCAGGATAAAGCAATGGATTAAGTGGACAAAAGGGCCCCTTCTGCAGCACTGCTGCCTTGTGTACCCCCTCCCTGCAGAGCTTCAAGTCCGTCGCCACGTTGGTTTCGGTTTCTGGCTCACAATCAAGCCCACAGTGCGCGAAAACAACCCTCCCCTGGTTCCCATCCTTCTGAATGACCAGGTGCACCCATTATCGAGAATGCTTTTAAGACTAACACTGCGACACCGATGACACATTCTTGCCCCGAACATGGCTTCAACCTGGCGAGCGCGTACAGCACCGTTCAGCCCCGGACAGGTGATACTAAGGCAGGAGTAAAGGTTCCGCACCCTCCTTACTTTCACAAGCAGGACAAGATATGTGAGTTAACACAAACCTTCCTGTCCCCCTCAATAGACCAGGTGCACCGACGACACACTCACGCATTAAACGTGTCATCATCAGGCAACGCCTAATCCCTCACTCCAATGCCGCTGTCGGCAGCAGACACCCCAACACTTGCCCAACACCCCCATGCATGCAGACTCGGTTTGTTTCGCCAAGGTTCCAATCACACATTCGGGTACTGTTCAGGTGCAATTTGCACCGCACTGCTTGACATTGGGTGGCCGCATCCCCTTCGCACATGTGCAACCCAGCCTGCAAATGCACCCGGAGCAGTACCCTATGCAAATAGTACTTCGGCAACTGGGAATCCAGCCCACTACGCCGCATGGCACAGGACTAACCCACGAAAGTAAGTCACCCCGGCACGAGGGGGCAATCCCAGCTCGCACCTGAAGACCGGACATACGACTGTGAAAGAAATGGCTCGGGGAGAGTGAAGGGTACCACCCGCATGGTGCAACGGCTTGAACATAAATTGGGATAGCGACTAGCTATATTGAGACTAGCTAGCAACCCCCTGCGCCCTTTAAAACCCCAAAACGCAATCTTCTAGATATGTTGCCTATGCCCGCTTCAGGACTTGAGTTGGGTTCATTTCCAGCTGCCGCGCAGGTTCACCAGGCGCAGGCCCGCCGCTGCAAAGGCGATGAGCACAATGATGGCGTAGATGCAGCCCAGCACTATGAGGTCGGTGTTGAGCATGTCGCTGTTCACACCCAACAGCGACAAGAACAGCGTGCCCTTGACGGCGGGCAGGCCCTGAGGCAGGTCCGGCGAGGAGAAGTTGAGCACCAGCGGCGACAGCTCGTTGATGACCAGAGCCTCCCACGAGAAGCTGCAGGAGGGGGGGAAGAAGTGGCAGGGGTTGGGCAGGGCCAGGTTAGCGGACATATCAGGATGGAGCAGCGTCGAGGGAGCTCGGATGAAAGCGGGTTATGCCGCCACGCCTTACGTTGCCCGCATGAACGCCCGAGGGCTGATAACGTGCGCACGTGAACCGACGGTGCCCTGCCGAGTGTGCACATCCCTCCCACCCCCCTCTAGCGCCCCACACATGGCCCGGGCCGCTCAACATACACAGCACCACAGCCCCGTGCCTCTGCCTGTGGCCGGCACGCACCGGATGGGGCTGACGTACACCAGCCAGCGCAGCCAGGGCACGATGCTGTCCTTGTTGGCGAGGAAGCCGGAAAACAGCGCGCACACCAGCAGCAGCAGGTTCATGACCAGCACGGTCTTTCCGGGCGACGACAGCATGAAGCTCAGGCCGATGCAAGTGGCGCCTGTTGAGGGGTGGGGTGGGGCGGGGCGGTGAGGGCAGGGCGGTGTGCGGCGGGTGCGGCGGTAAGGGCAGGGATGGTGAGAGCTGGGTTCGGTGCGCGTGTGGTGTTGGGTAGCGCGTGCGGCGGGACAGGTGATGCCCGACTCCTGATGCGACCCGGCAACTGACTGCTAGCTGTGTTCGACACACGCAGCACATGGGACGGTGCAGGCGAGGGGAGCCGGTGCACCCGCGCCTACCTGACAGGCAGGACATGGTGACGAAGGTGCCCATGAAGGTGAAGAACGCGGCGGCCTGGTCTCGCAGCCCCATCAGGCTGCAGAAGCGACAGGCGGAAGAACACCCACGTGCGAAAGAACGCAGTCAGCGGCTCAGCGCAGCGGTATACAAGAATGGCAGAAAGCGTATGTGCTTCCATTATCCCCGCGTTGTTGTACATTGCAAAGCCTGACCGTATACGATAGGGCTACTTACGGCTCCACCGTCACAGGCTGGCACTGTTTGCCGCAGCACTCACAAGTAGAATGGAAGGCCAAAGCACCAGGCCGGCAGCGCGCGCAGCAGCACACCATCCAGCACCAGGCGGGAGGCCAGGTACGGCCTGCAGGCGAGGCGCAGCAGTGGGGGGCAGTATGGGCATGACTAGTTAGGCGGGGGGCAATAAACTGGCAGCGAGGTAACCTCAGAAGTCTTCCCCGTTACCTCTACCGGACTTTGTCCACCCCCCAGCACACGGCACACGCCCTGCTCACGTGATGCCGTATGAGCGGCGCAGCAGGTCCCGGTCAACGATGGCGCGCTCCGGGAACACGCCGTCTACGGCGCTGGTGGCGAAGCACGCCAGCAGCATCACCGCGAAGAAGATGGCGCCCACACGGTTCTGGGCGCCTGCAAGGCAGGAGCCGACGCGTAGGTCTCAGATCAGGTCCTATACTCGACTGCGTTATTACGAAAAGGGTTATACCACGACGTTTCGAGCGGCAGCATGCCCGCCGGCCATGCGCAGCTCGGCCCTCAGCACCTTAGCCCCCTGACCCCCAAACCGGAGGGCGCACTCCCCGGACGCAGTTCTCCTCCACTCCACTCTACTCCAGTCCACTCCACTGGAGAGCACCTGGCGACTCACCCGACACGTTCAAGTCGGTGTCCGCGAACACGCCGCCCACCACCAGCCCAATGCTGCCAGTCACCACCAGGTGCAGCAGCAGCATGGACGGGTTGCGCAGCGCGTCCAGCCCCGCGCGCCACGTCAGCACGCCCAGCTCCAGCCACAACCGCCGCGCGCTGGCGCCGAAGCCGCTGCCGCCGGCGCGCTCACGCAGCAGCCGCCGCACATAGTCACCCTCGCCCGCACCCTCGCCCGCGGCAGCATCGGCGCCGCCGCGCGCGGAGCGCGCCAGCGCCGTAGGCGGCGGCGCAGCCGCCGCCAGGCCCTGTGCCACTGCGCTGGAGCCCCAGTGTTCCTGCAAGCGCCGCCGCACCTCGCTGTCGCCCAGGCCCCAGGGCTTCTGGTGCTCGCCCGGCACCACCAGGTCCAGCAGGTGGTCCGCCAGCGGCAGACCCGGCGGCGGCAGCGGCACGCCGGCCGCCGACAGCGCCGCCGCCGCGCCGCCCGGCGGCCCAAAGTAAGCCACGCGCCCCGCCGCCATGAGCAGCACACTGTCCAGCGCCGCGAACAGCGCCTCTGACGGCTGGTGTAGCGACATGACCACCACGCGTGGCGCGCGCGACCTGCCGCCGCCGCCAGCCATGCCGCCGCCGCCGGCGACGCCGCCCGCCGCCACGCCGTGCAGTACCGCCATGGTGGCGCGCGCCGTCGCTGAGTCCAGGCCGGACAGCGGCTCATCCAGCAGCAGCAGCGGCGGGTCTGTCACCAGCTCCAGCGCGGCGGCCACGCGCAGCCGCTCGCCGCCGGACAGCGTGCCGCCGCCGCCGCCCCCGCTGCCGCCGCCGCCGGTGAGCGTCATGCCGCCTCCGCCGTGCCAGACGACGCGGGTGGCCAGGTGCTGTATGCCCAGCTCCGCAAGCACCTCCTGGATGCGAGCCTGCGTATTGCAATCGCGTGTTGCCATGGGTTCGCGAAAGTCAGCAATACGGGCAGCTCACACTGGAGCCTAGCACGCTGGGTACGACGCAACAACCACGCGGCAGCCGGCGTGTTCCCGCCGCCCGTTGGTGCCGGCCCCAGACCCCACAGACTAAGCCTGCAGACCCCCAGCCCCCCGCGACCCAGCCGCACCTCCATGTGCCGCCGCCCCATGGCCACCTCGCCGCTGCTCATGCGCAGCACAGCACTGGCTGCCACGCACTCCGCCACGGTGAGCGAGCGCGCCAACAGGTCGTGCTGCGGCACGTGCCCCACCAGCGCCGCCAGGTGCCGCGCCGCCGCCACGCGCCGCCCGTCCAGCGCCACGCAGCCGCCCACGCGCCAGTGCAGGCCCGGACCTACCAGCCCTGCAAGCGTGCTCAGCAACGTGGTCTTGCCGCTGCCGCTGGGGCCCAGGATGCCCAGCACCTGCAAGGAGCAGGTGGGGAGGCAAGGGTTGGGTTGCGGGTTCGGCCGAGGGAAGGGCCGGGTGCATGGCGGTTCGCCAGCCAGTGGCTTGTCAACCACCACACACACGAGGCCACCGCGATACTGGGGCTGAGCTGCCCCTGAATGCACATTCTCAAAAAAGATAGTTCTAGACTAAGTGGTCCGATGGGGGTCTCGCAGTGCGCACCTCGCCGGCCACGGCGCGGCCTGACACGTTCTCCAAAAGCGTCACCGAGGGCCGCACGTGCCAGGGCCGCAGCCAGGAGCGTTGCGGCTGCGTCGCCACCGTCAAACCGTGCCAGCTGCGTGGACAGGTGGTTAATGAGGTGGGGTGTCAGGCTGCGTGTCAGGTAAAGGGCCAGCCCAGCATGCAAGGCGTCCATTCTGGCAGCACGAAGTTGACTGTAGGAGAGGCACGCATGCCTGCATAGCCGCGCGCACCTGAGCTCCTTTACCAGTACATAATCGCCCGCGACCGCCCGCGTTGTTGATGCCGGCTCGCTGCTGACGTCTTGAGCTCCACCCGTAACTGCCCGCGTCTCCTTAGCGCTCGACTCAGCCCCCGTCGGCAGCGCCACCAGCGCGCGGCCCACGCCGCCGGCAGTGCTGCCAGTCAGCTTGCTGCTGGCACTGTTACCCACGCTGCTGCTGCCCGTTTGGTCGCCTGCGGGGCTGTGGCCGTGCGGGGCGTGCTCATGCAACTCCGACACAGACCCGGCTGCGTCTCGCCGGGGCGTGCCGCACGCCGGGGTCACCAGCTGCCCCGGGAGCAGCTGCTGCTGGGGTTGCTGTTGCTGCTGGCTAGGGCTAGTCTTGAGCGCGGGTAGGACCGATGGCAGCATTGCCGGCAGCACGGGGGGGTCCACCCCGTTACGGTGTTGTGAGCTGCCTGCCTCCACGTCCGCCGGCGCCGAGGCGCTCTCGGCTGCGGGGTCCGCGCTGGCCGCCTGCTGCTCCGCGCCCTCCGCAACGGGGCCGGCTGACGCCGCGCCAGCCGCTTGCGGCCCAGCGGCCAAATGGACGCCGGCGGGTGCGGAGGCGCGTACGAAGGCGGCGACCGCGAGCCCTGCAGTCAGCGCCACCAGCGCCAAGACCATGCTGGGCACCCAGGCGATGATAGGCGCCACCGCCAATGGGGGCTGCGACTCCTCCGCCTCTGCCAGGGTGCAGTAAAAAGGGCAGGTGCAGGGCAAACACGTGGCGTAAGCGGAGGCCGTCAGCTGGGAAAGGCAAAGCCCAGATCGTTCGGTGGATGCTGGATCAGGAGCTTCTTGCGGCGGGACGCCTCACGCACCTAACGTCACAGTAATTACCCCGTTGACCGGGTCAATGCACTCGGCGGTCTTGCAGCTTGTGGGGATGGCTGTGATGGGCAGGCCCGTCAGCTCGAGCTTGCAGCCCGTACTGTGAGGGAGGGGAACGGACGTGCCACGGCGTGTTGAGGGAATCATCGCCATGAGCCGCACCAAATGAGGTGACGATGCAATCCCAAAGGGCAAGAGACGATGCAGATGCAACAGCCCGCGGGTCGAAGCGCCTTGCCACACTCACGTGCCGTCAAGAGAGGAGGTGGACTCCATCCCCGCGTCCGCACCACACGCAATACTGACGGCGCTGTTGAGGTTCTTGAACGTCGCCTCAGTGATGGTGCCCTCGGCTGCAAGGCAAGGCAGCCACACTTAAAGCGGGGCCGAGCCCAGGGCACACGCACCGCAAACATGTCCACTCCCAGAAGGATGTGACTCGTATGCAATGCCCTCGGCTGCATGCAATGCGACGGGCTTACCGTTGGAGCAGCCCTTGGGGCACTCGCAGCGAATGAGCGGGCAGTAGGCGCGCGTGGTGTTGACGGTGAACTCGCAGGCCCAGCCGGTACAGATGACGGCGGCATCACGCGGCATGCCCGACAGCCGGAACCTGAGGCTGCAGGAAGGCGTGGTGCCCACAGGCGTGTCGGTGGTCAGGCGGCCAGCATCCACAGACGCCGTGGCAGCGGAGATGTCGGAGCCTGCGTGCGCGGCGATGCCGAGATCCATGTCAGAAGGAGTACAGGGCCAGCACCTGGCCGGTCCAGGATGCGGAGAGCGAGGAATGACACATCGATGGTAGGAATGGTAGCGTGAGCATGCAGCACGAAGCGGCATGGCAAGGGAGCCTCACGCCTGCCCGGCCAGGGTGCCGACCTGGCCGGCCTGCGACGGCATGCGGGCGCACCTGCCGCCGGGCGGGTGGTGTTGCACGTGAAGTCGATGGTGGAGCCCAGGATGCCGCTGACCGTGGCGTCCAGGATGTCGCAAGCGTACACCTTGCTCAGGGTGCGTGGCCGGTACACCGGGCTCAGCGAACAGGTAGCGGTGGAGGAATTGGAGGCGGCCTGGCATTGAGAGCATCACGGCAGGGGAACACGAAGTCGGTTCACGGGCATCACGCCATGGACGAAATGCCTGTGGTAGTTGCATGCGTCGGGGCGCAGAGTAGAAACAGTCTGGCCTTGATGCAGTGCCATACCTGCCCCACCATTGCGACACATCCACACAGTGCTCCTTGCTCGTAATCTCAAACACACACACACTTGGTTTTTGCGCTTTGTCCCTTTACATCCCCCGCCCCCCCCCACACACACACACCTTGCACGCCGCGTCCGAATTGCATGTGGCGCAGCCGCTGCCACTGAAGCCCGCGGGGCAGGAGTTGCACAGGACGCCGAAGGGATCCCAGTCAAAGCCGAGCGGGCACGCGCCGTTCACAGGCGACACAGACCGGAGGTTGGCGCTGCCGCCCGCGCCACTGCCGATGCTGCTGTTGGCCGGAACGCAAGTGGGCGCTGGCGACGGGCTGGTTACGAGCGAGGGCGAGGGCGAAGACACGATCGCCGCGCTCCCGCTGGTGGCATTAGCGCCCGGCTTGGGGCAGAAGCCCCAGGGGACAATGCACTGTGTGCCGCTGCTCGAGACTGCGTTCAGCAGGGCGAATAGAGCCTGGTCAGCGCACAGGCCTGAAATCCATGCGTTCGCCATGCGGCGCTCATACACGTGACGTCTTAAGTCGTACCCACAGCCCGCAGCCCACCTGTCCAGCCGCAGTCGCACGAGCATACGGAGCTGCTGCCGCTGCCCGGCACGCAGCTGCCATAGTCGCCGCAATAGGTGGGGCAATCCAGCAGCGCCTGCAGCCGCAACACGAGTGGGAACATACTTACAGAGGCGGTGTAGCAATGTGGCGCTTGCCAGTTCATGCTGCTGCTCTTGTTTTGACAAGCGGCATGCTTTTGTGTTGCATTCCCGCGCGCACCTTGGCGGTGATGCGGCCGTCAATGGTCAAGTTGGCGAACGAGTTGTAGGGGCTGCTGAACACAATAATTTGTGACACAGCCTGGAACAGGATAGGCAAGGACGGAAACTGCACGTACAGCGTGTTGCGGCCACCCTCCGACTGCGTAGGGCCGGCGGGTGGGTGGTGGGTGGGTTGGTGAGGTAGGATGAGGTGGCGAAGGGACACATTGGAGCCCATGTGCATGTCGGTAGCCACGTCAAGTGCAGTGATGCCGGTTGGCCAGCCGGCATGGCCCGCCGGCACTAGCATGGGCACATGGAATGAGTATCGACGCGCCGCCCCACACCCCGCGCCGTGCGTGCTCACCCGCACATCCAGCCCCAGCGGTGCCGACGTGATGTTGCAGGTGTAGTTCGCCAGGCTGCGGGTGGGGGTAGCAGCGTGATTAGCCCGTGGTCAAAGCGCCATTGGCGGCCGCGCAGCCCTCGTCCCCGCATGCCCGCAATGCCCGAGCCTCCCCTGCCTGGCCCGAAGTGAAAGACCGAGGCTGCGGACCACACGCTCCCTCCCCGGTGCAATCTGGTGCCACAGTTGACCCGCTCACTTGTCATAGCGGTCGCCGGTGACGCTGTTCCTGCTGCTGATCCAGCCATTCACGAGCGTGGTCCGCACCGGGCCCGCAGTGAAGTTTACCCAACCCTCGCTTGGCACGGGCGCGGACGCAGGCCCGGCCACAGCCTCCACACGCATGTCAACTCGAAAGTCCGAGATGTTGTAGTCGTACGTGGGCGCACCGCCCAGGCCGGCCACCGCCGTCTGCAACGAGACAGTGAGCGCACAGATGAATGTCGGTCGCAGTTCTGTGGGTTGCCGTGGGTTACGAAGTTGTGTGTACAAAACGCAAAGAGCACCGCCCTGCGGCACAGCCCGGTCTACCAAAGCACATCGTGTGTGCATGAAAACCGTGCCTGCATTTGGGATCGGCTAAAAGCACAGGTTGCCTGACCTCCCGATGGTGACCCTTGTGTTGTGGCCAAACAGAAGAGAGTGCATGACGGTTACACATAACCGAAATGATAGCCGCCTTACCTTCCCAGTATGCAGCGCCGGCCAGAGCTGCAGGGGCGGGCTGTACGTGCTGGGTGATGTCGCGGAGGTCAGCACGAACTGGGGCCATGCGGTAACCCAGCCCGCGCGGTCGGTGGGGCAGGCGGCCAGCAACGCCGCATACGCGTACAAGGACCCCGTCCAGGCTCGTGGTACGTTCGCCTCAAACTTGGAGTCAGAGGAGAGCGGGGTAGAGGTGCTGCCCACGCGCGAGAGCGCGTTTGTGCCGGTAAGCACGACCGGAGAGGCGGCCCCGTCCAGCTCTAACCGTACGCGACACGCGGCCTGTGCGCCTCCAAGCGCACAGAAGGCCAGCACCGCCACAAGCAGCGCAGTGTTGGCAACCACAGCGCGCCGGCCTGCCATCAGGCTACTGCATCTCCTCTTCTTCATGCCACGACGCCAACGCGCGGCAAAGGCGCTCCAGCCGCGCACTCCGCGTGAACAGTTGGTTCGCAAATGCCCCGCTCCGCAGGCGTTGCACCTGCTCAGCTAAGTATTAAACGTAGGTTTCATATAAGGTTCAGCAAAATCGGGAAGCTAGCGCCCGGTCCAAGAGTTAGGACGGAAAGGGCGTCTTTTTCTTCTAGAGCTCCAGCGTGTAATTGTACTTAGGACTTGTTCTTTAAATCCAGCTATTGTACATAAGGAGAACTCTGTCCCCAAGAGAGCTCGTTGAGGACTCTTCATCATTGTGATTACCGTGTCTGCCTCACGGAGCCGCAGCGCCTGCCTATTCCCCACCTGTAGCTCAAAGAAATCCGCTAACATTTAAGAAAGACTACATTTTGATAGAGCTGCTGCGCAGGCGACCTGTTGCAACATTCCTACAGCTTTGACAGCTCCTGGTCTTCCCTTGTTCGGCCCATTTAGGCTTAACTCTAAGTGCTCGGAGTCTTTTCTCTCGAACTGCGCATTAGATGCAGGCGCACAAGCGCGTGGCCTTCTAGAAGTCTATGTTTTTGGTTGCGACCTTGTTACCGCTACCATCTGGATTAGCACTTGCTATCTGAAGCATTAGCTAGCTCAGCTGTACACTTGGGGCATTGAGAGGAGGTGCAGGAAACTACAAGCAAAATGCAGTCTCCGGGCGGGCCATCCACGCTCTTTGCGGGGCTGCAGAGACCCTTCAGCGCACGACGTAAGAAGACTGAGGATATGACGGCAGCGGATGCGGGTCAGCAAGGCGCAGAGCAGCCCAGCGTGAGCGAGGCGACACGGGTTCGCGTTGAAGCGGCAAAACAGTACATTGAAAACATGTACAACTCGCAGCGTCAGGCCATGGCGGAGCGCCATGCACGGTGAGTCTGGCGTGGCGGGCGGGGGAGCTGGGGAGTCCGCAGGACGCACCTTTTGTGCCTCGTGCTGGCGCTTGGCGCCCAAAACACGCACAAGTGGTTCTTGCAAGCGGGCGGCTATTGTGGATTCTCACTCTTCCGGGTTGCCATGCAATAAGGGCATGCAGGCCCTCAGTCCACCCCAGCGCTGCATGACACCAACTGGCTTGCCCTTATTGCATGGCAACGCGCTGGGGGGGACTGAGGGCCTCCATGCCTACGGTGCAACATATCGGCGCGACACCCCCAGCCATACGTAATATGCAGCGATGCTCTTCTGGACGCCGCTAGGCCTTACAGTCGGTTGCATGCCATCAGCAGACGGAACGCTTGCGTCTGAGCGTGTTACGTGAGAGCGTGTGGGGTGAAGCGATGGCCGTGCCGCTGCTGCTTGCCGCAGGCGGAGCGCTGTGGTTCAGGAGCTGCAGCGTGAGGGGCTGCCGGAGGACCAGAAGCGGCAGATCCTGAGCGAGCTCGAAAAGCGCGAAAGCGACTTCACGCGGCTGCAGCGGCAGCGCATGACGGCAGAGGACTTTGAGGCGTTGAGCATTATTGGGCGTGGCGCATTTGGCGAGGTGGGTGTTCCGGCATGGGTTTGCTGCTTGGCATGGGGGGAGTGGGCTCGGCGCATTACTATCTGACGTCCATGCGCGGTGATGCCCCAGGTGCCATACCAACGTGGGTTGGCGCAGGTCGTGGTAGTTGGTGTCCAAAATATTGCGTTGGGACGCGCGTGTGGAGGCATGGGACGGAACCACCGGCAAGGTAGCTTCGCTTGAAGACCACGCAGGCGAGGAGTGAGGTTCAGCATGCCTCACAAAGCCTGGGCCTTTCGCACGTTCTTGCAGGTCCGCATTGTGCGGGAGAAGACAACAGGCAAGATCATGGCAATGAAGAAGTTGAAGAAGGCGGAGATGCTCAAGCGCGGGCAGGTGGGATACACCGCACCTGATTCGGCCCGGGTTTGAACGCTGCCGAGTGGTTGTTTGAGCAACGATGGCAATACACCGAATGTGCACACCATCCCACTCAAGCTCACGTCAGCCGCCTCGCTTACTTCACCACCTGCCCGCTCCCCCTGCCCATTTCCCGCAACCCCGTCACGCCGCCTGCTCATGCTCATGTCCATCTACCTTCAGGTTGAGCACGTCAAGGCGGAGCGCAACGTGCTGGCGGAGGTTCAGAACCCCTACATTGTCAAGCTGTACTACAGCTTCCAAGATGAGGACCACCTCTACCTGGCCATGGAGTACCTGCCGGGCGGCGACACCATGACGCTGCTCATGCGCAAGGACATCCTCAGCGAGGAGGAGACGCGCTTTTACATGGCGGAGACCATCCTCGCCATCGAGTCCATCCATAAAGCCGGCTACATCCACCGGTGAGTGCGTTCGTGCGTGCGGCTGCAGAAGTGTTTGCTATGAAATAAGACATAAAGGTCAAGGGCTTGCTGGCCCAGTTCCGACTGTTGGTGTCCATAAATACTAAGCAGTGACGATGACAATCCCGTACGTGAGTTGCATCCCCACCTCCTCACCTGTGCTCCCTGTGTGTGCTCCCCCTGTAGCGACATCAAGCCGGACAACTTGCTGCTCACGCGCGACGGGCACGTCAAGCTGAGCGACTTCGGGCTGTGCAAGCCGGTGGACGTGCAGGCACTGCCCACGCTAGCGGAGGGCGAGGAGTTCAACGATCCCACGTGAGTACCGCCGTTACTGCCAGCTGCCCGGACACGCTGCAGGCTGGAAGTGGTGCAAACAGGCCTTTGGGGTTCGGAAATGGCGTGACTTAAGCTGCTGTGTGAGCTTGTTCGCTGTGCCTGCGCAGGTTGATGCCGTCGACCTCGTTGCGGCCACAGGCGGAGCAGCTCGCGCACTGGCAGAAGAATCGGCGGCAGCTGGTGCGTGCAGAGTGTGACAAAGTTGGTGCGATTAGCCTAGTGTACGTATTGCCGTTCTGTCAACACCATTGGGAGATTGCTGCCCACGCTAGTGCCGTTAACTCACCCGTCGGTCCACCTCTGCACACAGGCGTTCTCGACGGTGGGCACGCCCGACTACATCGCGCCCGAGGTGCTGCTGAAGAAGGGCTACGGCATGGAGTGCGACTGGTGGTCGCTGGGCGCAATCATGTTTGAGATGCTGGTGAGTTGCCGGCGTAGCCACATTTGGCGCACGGACTTGTGCGCCGTGGGCTGCTGTGAATTGCATGGGCAGCTACGGCTCGGGGATTGCCGAGTGCATGCGCAGAGCGTGACAGGACCCTATTGCATATGCCCGCAGGTGGGGTACCCGCCGTTCTACTCGGACGAGCCGCTGACCACATGCCGCAAGATTGTCAACTGGCGCATGTTCCTGCGCTTCCCGGACGAGGCCCGGCTATCGCCGGCGGCGCGCGACCTCATCTGCCGGCTCATGTGCGACGTGGAGGAGCGGATAGGGACGCGCGGCGGCGTGGAGGAGATTAAGGTGAGCATGCGTGCCTATCAGGCCAGGACACTGCGAGGCGGGTCCAGCCTTTGGACGTTGGTCGGACTTTTCCACACACGCTCATGGGCGCATCGCTGAACGGAACTTTTCCGCCGTCTCCTGCGTGTGTCCATCCGCCTGCAGAGCCATCCGTTCTTCGCGGGCGTGGACTGGGTGCATCTGCACCAGACACAGGCACCGTTTGTGCCGCGCGTTGACCACGACCTGGACACCCAGAACTTTGAGAACTTTGACGAGGAGATGCACCACCACCACGGCGGTCTCGACCGCAGTGGCAGCGGGCGCAGCAACAAGTGGCTGGCCCAGGCTGACCCCAATTTCATCGGCTACACGTACAAGAGCTGGGAGGCGGTCACGCCGGGAGAGCAAGGTGTAAAAGCATAGCATCGTAGTGATGTGGCGGTTGGGTCGGGTCCCTGGCGGCTTGTTAGCAAGCCACGTGGCCCTGCGGGATTGTAACTTCTGTATGCTTGGTGGCGATCAAGCTTTATGGCTGCCTGTGTGCAGATGTTGACACCGTTGACTTGCTTCCTTTGCCATGTCCCCTCGCAATTGCGCAATTGCCCGGCATAACCGCGAGCCTGTGGGTCTTGGGCGCAGGTCTGGCGGCTCTGGCGCTGAAGAAGAAGTCGGCCAGTCGGCCCAGCCTTACGCAAGTGCAGACTAACCTGCAGTCCATGGCTCTGGAAGGCGCGGCGGCGCAACACCACCATGCGCTGTGATGGCCGCGGGCTAGACCAGTGTCGCACGTTGCCTGTGCGGGTCAGGAATGGGCGTTGGTGCGGTTTGTGCTGGCAGCAACCGCTGTCAGCTTCGTTGGAGGTCGAGACACAGGCGCAGACCGGAGGAGTTGTGGGCGCTACGTGGGGCCTCGGGTTTAGTTTTAATGTTTCATGAGTGCAAGCTGTAATGTTTGGGGGTCGGAGGAGAGAATGTGAGGTTACGGACATGCATTTCGATTTCTGTGGCGGCTCCGGATCTCAAGTGCAGTGGAGTGATCTAATAAACGTGGGACACAAGGTACGGCTGGTAGGCTGGACGAGAACGATGGTCCGATATGGTCGGGCTCAATAAATACTTGGGACAGCAGGAGGGCTGATAGTGCTGCTGAGGGGGACGCATGGGGAAGTACTAGTGGGTACAAGCCAGGGGGCCAGCGGCGTTGGGGGCTTAGGATCCATTGTACATTCATTTGACAGACAAGGCACGTAGTTCTGTAGTAGTCCAATATAAGGCTCCATGCCTTGTCCGTGGGCCGTGTCCTTTGCAAAATCGTCGGAGTAAATGAAGGTGCTGGGTTCACCGTGGTGCACCAGGCCGCCCGTGAGGTGTGCGCGCAACAATAGGCTGCGTCGTCAACAATAGGGTACGTCGGCCACAACTGTGGCCCACAAAACATTATGTGAGGTGGACGCGAGGCGCGTTGCTGAACAATACGGTATTGCAGATGGCCCTATTAACGTGGGGGCATGTCGCAACCGTGGAGGACACTGTAACCTGCTCAATGATTCCTTCTTAGGCTTCAGTCCTTCAACAGCAGCATGCGTAACCAGGACGTGCGTAACAGCGGAACCGTGGGCAGACAAGCCAGTCTGATGCTGCAGTACTGGCATCGCAGTCTCGGCTACTCGTCAAGTCCCCATGCCAGCATACCATGCATCAAGAACCGTACGCTACGTGACACGCGTCCTCCGCTCCAGCCGTGTCAAGAACGCCTGCTCAATTGCGCTGCGCTGTGGCGCCGCCCACCGCACGGATGGTGCCGGCTGCGCATCGCCCGCAGCACTGCCCCCAGTCTCCGGCGCCGTCTCAGACGTCCCCGACGCATAGAACAGGCCTCCAGCCGGCGGCTGTGTGTTGCCAGTGTACTTTTGCCAGTGCACCCCCATGGGCAAATCGGATGTCACCTGCGGCACCTGGCCCGCCACAGCAGGGCTCATCAGGGTGGCCAGGGTACCTCCGGACGTCACAGGTGGCTGATAGTTCTGCGCCGCAAGCGCCGCCGCCGCGTTGCGCGCCCGTGCCGCCGCTACGGCCTGCGCGCCCTGCGGCGCGGACACCGGCCGTGAGCGCGACGGCTGGGCCTGCGGCTGCGCCGTAGACGGCTGCGCTTGCAGCCGCTGCTGCTGTTGCGGCTGTTGCGGCTGTTGCGGCTGTTGCTGTTGCTGCACCATGCGCTGCGTCATCATTCGCGCCAGCACCGGGTTGGACGAGGGGGGCGACGCCGGCTCGTCAACCGCCGCCCCGCCGCGCCCCGCCCTGCCCAGTCCACTCGCCAACGACTGCACCCGCGACACGCCCGTTGATGTGCCATAGCCCAAACCGGCCGCCTGCGACGGCGAGGTCAGCGACGCTGACGTTGCGTCTTGGCGGATGATGCGTCCGAGCTCGGCTGTGGCTGATGCCGGCCGCTCGCGGCGCGGCACGCCCATCAGGCTCTTGACCAGCTCGTCGCGGCGCGCGAGCTCGCCCTCCAGCTGCCGCTTCTGCTGCTGCAGCCGCTTCAACTGCTTCATGAGCTGCTTCTCCGCATCCTGACTGCGCCCCGCCTGGTCCTGCACGTTGCGCACCCTGTCCGCCATCTTGTCCGCGATCTTGCTCAGCTGCTCGAACGTGGGGACCACCTTGCCGCGAATGTCCTCGCGGTTGCGGAAGTGCTGCTGCCATACGTGGTTAGCCACACGCTGGATCCTGCGTGCCGGGCAGTGTCATGCGGACGTCAGCTCTTGGATATAAACAGGCGACTGGGCATGCAAGCTTTGGTAAAGCAGCACAAAAGCTACAGCAGCCATGGTGTACAGGCTCACGGGCTAGCTCGGTGGCTTACTCTGTGAACTGCTTGATCGCCAGCTTGTCGCTCTTGGCCGTCACGAACTCCTCAATCATGGCGAGCATGGACAGTGGGTCGGACAGCATGCCGCCGCCGCTAGTGACGCTCGCTGCTTCTTCGTGGTAGCTGCTGGCCCCCCCGCTGATGACTGATGCGCCCGTGCCGCTACGAGCGGGGCTCTTGGCTGAGACGCGGCTGGGGCTGGTTGCGCCACGGCCTCGGGGGCTAGGACTGGTGGGCGACGCCGCCCGCGCCGCGTCCGCCGCACCCGGTCCGCCGAACGCCGCCGCGAAATGCGGGTCGTCTGAGAGCTTGCCCCACAAATGCAACACGGCTGTCTGCAGCGCCACCAGCTGCGCCTGCCGGTTCGTGAGGCGGTGCACCAATCCCTACACAGCACAAGGAAGACCAGGGTGAATTGTTCAGCGCCTCCAACGCGTGCATACATGCACGCGCCCTTGCCCAACACATCATACGGTATGCCGCAGCTGGAGCTGTTACGCCTAGGCATCGACACTTACCTCCATCGACTCAAGCTCCTGCCGCAGCTGCTCGTTCTGCTCCTGCAGGCGGGCGCTGCCCTGCAGGTGCTCCGTGGTGAGCCGAGTCGCCACAGTCTCGCCCGCCTTTTGCACCTCCGCCAGCCGCTGCTGGAGCCGTGTCACCTCCTCTTGCGTCTGAGGGTGGGATAGACACGGAAGCAAGCCGACTCGTTATGGTGAGCATAGCACCGACCCATATCCCCTGCAACCCTTGGCCCCGTACTCGCCCGGCCGACACACAGTTTGCGACGCCCCTCTTTCCTAAACCACTGCCTAAGCACCCCTGCCCGCAGGAAACGCCCCCACATCACACAAGGTACAAAGCGCGCCACCCACCCGCAGCAGCTGATCGAAGGTGCCCAACTTGTCGTCCTCCAAGAACTCCAGCCGCGCCACCACCTCCTCTGGGTTGCTGAACGTGAAGCACTCCGCCAACCGGTCAAACAACGGCTCCAGCTTGCTGTGCTGCGCCAGCCGCCGCTGCGCCTCCACCTCGCGCACGCCGCTGCTGTGCAGCCGGGCGCGCATCAGGTCAATGGCCTCACGCAGCTGCGTCTCCGTGTCCGACTGCACCTCTAGCGCCGCCTGCGTGGCCGCCAGCCGCTCCGACACCGCCTCCACCTCCTGCCGCAGAGCCAGGTAGTTGCCCTCAGGCAGCGATACCAGGCCCGAGCCAATGGACGCCGCGCCGCCGCCGCCAGGCCCGGACACCACCGAGGCGGGGTACGTGACCGGGCCCGACACCAGCCCAGCGGCTCGCGCTGCCATGCTACCCGACCGCTGCAGCCCTGTCGCAGGGCCGCCGGACATGGACGCCTGGCGGCTGACGGCCCGGTCCGGCGCGCCTGTGGCGCCCGGCACAGCGGACCGTGGGCGGGAGGCGCGGAAGCTGGCGGGGCCTGCACCCGCGCCGGCGGCCGCCGAGCCGCCGCCCCGCATTGGCATCGCGGACTGCGGCCGCGGCCGGCCGCTGCCGCCGGCACCCATCTTTGGGCTGCCGGGGCTCATCAGTACGCCACCCCCGCCGCCGCCTGCTGCTGAGCGACTTGCTATGAGCGCGTCGAGCATGTTGCGCGACTTGAAGGAGGCGCCACGCGAGAACTGTTGCTCCCCGCCCGCTGCCGCCACAACCGTCGGCGACGCCACGCCCACGGTGACCACACCCGACAGCGCGTCCACCTCCGCCTCGCCCTCGGCCTTAACGGCTGCATAGGCAGCTGCGCGTCGCCGCTCCCGTACCGCGTACTGCATCTCCCGGTTAAAGGAACCGGTCTTCAGTAGCGCCGGGCTCCCCGCGTCGGCGCCGCGGGCGCTGGCGCTGGACAGCATGATGGGCTGCGACCGAATAGCGGTGCTCAGCTCCAGGCGGCGCTGTGCGCGTGCTGCGATGGCGGCGCATTCCTGCTCCAGGCGCTGCACGCGGCGGCTCTTGCGGCTCAGCTCCTCATGCGTGGGGTCTGCTGAGATGGGCCCCAGCGCTTCGCCTGCCCACTTGTCCCAAAGCGTGAGCGCAGCTGCGGCCCGCTCAGACTTGGTGCCATGGGTTGCTGCGCTTTCCAATGTGGAGGCGCTGGCGCTGGTTGACGCTGCCCCACCGCGGTTGGCCTGAGCAAGAGAAGCAGGGACGGCAGGAGGCGGTAACAGGGTGGACAGTCAAGCCGCGGACCCTGGCGGACGCCGACGAACAAGCAATAGGTAGTGCAGGTATAATGCAAAAGGGACGCACCGCCCATCCAATGGCGAGCACGCATTTGCGAATGCTACGCGTGCCAAAAGCATTCACTCACCGGGCTTGCGCTGGACGGCCGTCCAAGGATGACTATTTTATCCTTGACCGTTGACATGATGAATAATATAGAATACTTGCTGGCGCAACGCGTTTACTGCAGAACCTGTTTCCGGCGTCCGTTCATACTGTTTTGTTCGCGCCCTAAACATCGATATTAGGACTATGCAAAAGATTTTGGCTGGTGGTGTTGGGAAAACATGCGGAGCCGGGCGCCATCAATGGGGCTGCCATTCGAGCTCAGCTTCGAGCGACCGATGGGTGCTGCGAAGCCTCCGAAGCGCACTTACTATAACGTAGGACATGGTTGCTGACCTTGTCTTGCTCTAGCAACTCTGTATTGTGCTTTGACAAGCGGCTGTAACGCAAACCTTGAACTTGACCGCATAGAGCCCAAACGACTTCGCGCACGCGTGCACTCCACGGCCGCTAGGGCCATCTGGACAGCCCCAAGCACAGATGGGCTGTGGAGCTAGCAAAACGGTGCGGCCGGGGACCGTAACAGCTGCATGGGCGTTGCTCGCTTTCTCCGACGGGAATGGACATGCCATACCCGTCCCCAAACTCAAACCCGCAGGAGCAGCCGAGCAAGCCGGAGCCAGCTGTGCCTAAAGAGCCATCATCTCCTGCGATGGGCGGAAAACCCAGCAAGCCTCAGCAGCAGGCGCCGAGCGCGCCAGCGCAAACAGAGGTATGTCGCACAGCAAGCCAAGGCGTTATGTGCTCTGATCGTAATGTTATGTCATTATGTTCGACTGGCAGGCAGCGCGGGGCTGAAACCCGCTGCAAGAGCAATCGACGACTGATGGATTCTTCTATTGCCTCGCTTGCAGGAGATTGCGCTGCCGCCCGTGCCTGGCAGCCTACCCGCCGATGCCCAGATCGTGTTCGTGCTCGGCGGCCCCGGCAGCGGCAAGGGCACGCAATGCGACAAGATTAAGGCCGACTATGAGTGCGTGCACCTCAGCGCCGGCGACCTGCTGCGCGCTGAGGTGAAGAGCGGCAGTGAGGTCGGCCTGAAGTGCGAGGCGCTGATGAAGGAGGGCAAGCTCGTGCCGGTGGCTGTCACGCTCAACCTGCTGAAGCGGGACATGATAGCCAGCGGCGGCAAGTTCTTCCTCATCGACGGCTTTCCGCGCGCGCTGGACCAGGCGGCGCAGTTTGAGAACAGCATCATGCCGTGCAAGACGGTGCTGTTCTTTGACTGCCCGGAGGAGGAGATGGAGAAGCGCCTGCTGAAGCGCGGGGAGACCAGCGGCCGCAGCGACGACAACGCCGACACCATTCGCAAGCGCTTCCACACCTTCCTGGATCAGTCGCTGCCCGTGAAGGACCACTACCTTACGCAGGGCAAGTGCCACGTGATCAGCGCTGTGGCGGCTCCGGACGATGTGTACGGCAAGGTGAAGGTGGTGCTGGAGGGCTTGCACGCGCCGAAGAAGGCGAGCGCAGCGGCGACGGCACTTGCAGCGGCCCCGGCTGCTTCGGAGGTGCGTCTTGCCTAAGTTGAACACTTGAGAAGCCGACCTGCAGATAGGGATACCGTGCCGCATCTTATGTTTCCAGCCACCAAACCGCTGTTCTGTGTGTGCGGCGCGTACGGCACGCCCCATTGCTTTGTGTACAAGGGCACTGGGTCATGGTCGGCGCCACAGCCAACACCTTATGATTGCACGTTTGTTCCCTTGGTTGCTTTTATGCAGGACATCGCGCTGCCACCTGTGCCCGGCAACCTGCCTGCCGACGCCCAGATCGTGTTCGTGCTCGGCGGCCCCGGCAGCGGCAAGGGGACGCAATGCGACAAGATTAAGGCCGACTACGAGTGCGTGCACCTCAGCGCCGGCGACCTGCTGCGCGCTGAGGTGAAGAGCGGCAGCGAGGTCGGCCAGAAGTGCGAGGCGCTGATGAAGGAGGGCAAGCTCGTGCCGGTGGCTGTCACGCTTAACCTGCTGAAGCGGGACATGATAGCCAGCGGCGGCAAGTTCTTCCTCATCGACGGCTTTCCGCGCGCGCTGGACCAGGCGGCGCAGTTTGAGAGCAGCATCATGCCGTGCAAGACGGTGCTGTTCTTCGACTGCCCGGAGGAGGAGATGGAGAAGCGCCTGCTGAAGCGCGGGGAGACCAGCGGCCGCAGCGACGACAACGCCGACACCATTCGCAAGCGCTTCCGCACCTTCCTGGATCAGTCGCTGCCTGTGAAGGACCACTACCTTACGCAGGGCAAGTGCCACGTGATCAGCGCTGTGGCGGCTCCGGACGATGTGTACGGCAAGGTGAAGGTGGTGCTGGAGGGCTTGCACGCGCCGAAGAAGGCGGGCGTGACTGCGACAGTTTCGGCTACTCCTGCTGCGGCTGCTTTGGAGGTGAGCGGTCATGGCTGTTCACCGGTGGTATATCCGTGTGCGTCTTGCACGGGTTCCGGTCAAGCAACCTAGCATACGGTACATCGTACGGAAAGCTGGGGCAAGCGTGAAATCGATGGCCTCTGCCTGCCTGCCTTACCGTATCCTCCCGGTAGTAGGATGCGTACTGAAGTGCAAGTGTACTGATGCGTAAGTTTCCACTGATTATTAATCTCGGCTTGCTGATTTCCATTGCATTTTCGTCCCTATGCAGGAGTTTGCGCTGCCGCCCGTGCCCGGCAGCCTGCCTGCCGACGCCCAGATCGTGTTCGTGCTCGGCGGCCCCGGCAGCGGCAAGGGCACGCAATGCGATCAGATCAAGGAGGAGTATGAGTGCGTGCACCTCAGCGCCGGCGACCTGCTGCGCGCTGAGGTGAAGAGCGGCAGCGAGGTTGGCCAGAAGTGCGAGGCGCTGATGAAGGAGGGCAAGCTCGTGCCGGTGGCTGTCACGCTCAACCTGCTGAAGCGGGACATGATAGCCAGCGGCGGCAAGTTCTTCCTCATCGACGGCTTTCCACGCGCGCTGGACCAGGCGGAGCAGTTTGAGAGCAGCATCATGCCGTGCAAGACGGTGCTGTTCTTTGACTGCCCGGAGGAGGAGATGGAGAAGCGCCTGCTGAAGCGCGGGGAGACCAGCGGCCGCAGCGACGACAACGCCGACACCATTCGCAAGCGCTTCCACACCTTCCTGGATCAGTCGCTGCCCGTGAAGGACCACTACCTTACGCAGGGCAAGTGCCACGTGATCAGCGCTGTGGCGGCTCCGGACGATGTGTACGGCAAGGTGAAGGTGGTGCTGGAGGGCTTGCACGCGCCGAAGAAGGCGAGCGCAGCGGCGACGGCACTTGCAGCGGCCCCGGCTGCTTCGGAGGTGCGTCTTGCCTAAGTTGAACACTTGAGAAGCCGACCTGCAGATAGGGATACCGTGCCGCATCTTATGTTTCCAGCCACCAAACCGCTGTTCTGTGTGTGCGGCGCGTACGGCACGCCCCATTGCTTTGTGTACAAGGGCACTGGGTCATGGTCGGCGCCACAGCCAACACCTTATGATTGCACGTTTGTTCCCTTGGTTGCTTTTATGCAGGACATCGCGCTGCCACCTGTGCCCGGCAACCTGCCTGCCGACGCCCAGATCGTGTTCGTGCTCGGCGGCCCCGGCAGCGGCAAGGGGACGCAATGCGACAAGATTAAGGCCGACTACGAGTGCGTGCACCTCAGCGCCGGCGACCTGCTGCGCGCTGAGGTGAAGAGCGGCAGCGAGGTCGGCCAGAAGTGCGAGGCGCTGATGAAGGAGGGCAAGCTCGTGCCGGTGGCTGTCACGCTTAACCTGCTGAAGCGGGACATGATAGCCAGCGGCGGCAAGTTCTTCCTCATCGACGGCTTTCCGCGCGCGCTGGACCAGGCGGCGCAGTTTGAGAGCAGCATCATGCCGTGCAAGACGGTGCTGTTCTTCGACTGCCCGGAGGAGGAGATGGAGAAGCGCCTGCTGAAGCGCGGGGAGACCAGCGGCCGCAGCGACGACAACGCCGACACCATTCGCAAGCGCTTCCGCACCTTCCTGGATCAGTCGCTGCCTGTGAAGGACCACTACCTTACGCAGGGCAAGTGCCACGTGATCAGCGCTGTGGCGGCTCCGGACGATGTGTACGGCAAGGTGAAGGTGGTGCTGGAGGGCTTGCACGCGCCGAAGAAGGCGGGCGTGACTGCGACAGTTTCGGCTACTCCTGCTGCGGCTGCTTTGGAGGTGAGCGGTCATGGCTGTTCACCGGTGGTATATCCGTGTGCGTCTTGCACGGGTTCCGGTCAAGCAACCTAGCATACGGTACATCGTACGGAAAGCTGGGGCAAGCGTGAAATCGATGGCCTCTGCCTGCCTGCCTTACCGTATCCTCCCGGTAGTAGGATGCGTACTGAAGTGCAAGTGTACTGATGCGTAAGTTTCCACTGATTATTAATCTCGGCTTGCTGATTTCCATTGCATTTTCGTCCCTATGCAGGAGTTTGCGCTGCCGCCCGTGCCCGGCAGCCTGCCTGCCGACGCCCAGATCGTGTTCGTGCTCGGCGGCCCCGGCAGCGGCAAGGGCACGCAATGCGATCAGATCAAGGAGGAGTATGAGTGCGTGCACCTCAGCGCCGGCGACCTGCTGCGCGCTGAGGTGAAGAGCGGCAGCGAGGTTGGCCAGAAGTGCGAGGCGCTGATGAAGGAGGGCAAGCTCGTGCCGGTGGCTGTCACGCTCAACCTGCTGAAGCGGGACATGATAGCCAGCGGCGGCAAGTTCTTCCTCATCGACGGCTTTCCACGCGCGCTGGACCAGGCGGAGCAGTTTGAGAGCAGCATCATGCCGTGCAAGACGGTGCTGTTCTTTGACTGCCCGGAGGAGGAGATGGAGAAGCGCCTGCTGAAGCGCGGGGAGACCAGCGGCCGCAGCGACGACAACGCCGACACCATTCGCAAGCGCTTCCGCACCTTCCTGGATCAGTCGCTGCCTGTGAAGGACCACTACCTTGCGCAGGGCAAGTGCCACGTGATCAGCGCTGTCCCTCCCCCAAAGGAAGTGTACGGCAAGGTGAAGGCGGCGCTGGACGCTATGGGCGCACCCAAGAAGTCCGAGGTGGGTGGGGCTTTGCTTGGGTGGACTTTGCGGCGCCGTGACCTGAGCACGTAGATTTGGGTCGTGAATGGACATGGGCTTGTCTTATGTCCAATTGTTGGGGCTTTAATTTCGGGATGCGCACAGCGCTGTATGCGACAGCAGGATGCTATGGGTGCTTTGGGAAGCACTCGGGCCGTAGCGCCAAGTGGATGTTTGGTCACTGTAAAACTGAAACGTCTTGCCTCCTTCTGTGCTCTCCGTTCATGCAACAGGACATCGCGCTGCCGCCTGTGCCTGGCAGCCTGCCTGCCGATGCCCAGATCGTGTTCGTGCTCGGCGGCCCCGGCAGCGGCAAGGGCACGCAATGCGACAAGATTAAGGCCGACTACGAGTGCGTGCACCTCAGCGCCGGCGACCTGCTGCGCGCTGAGGTGAAGAGCGGCAGCGAGGTCGGCCAGAAGTGCGAGGCGCTGATGAAGGAGGGCAAGCTCGTGCCGGTGGCTGTCACGCTCAACCTGCTGAAGCGGGACATGATAGCCAGCGGTGGCAAGTTCTTCCTCATCGACGGCTTTCCGCGCGCGCTGGACCAGGCGGAGCAGTTTGAGAGCAGCATTATGCCGTGCAAGACGGTGCTGTTCTTTGACTGCCCGGAGGAGGAGATGGAGAAGCGCCTGCTGAAGCGCGGGGAGACCAGCGGCCGCAGCGACGACAACGCCGACACCATTCGCAAGCGCTTCCACACCTTCCTGGAGCAGTCGCTGCCTGTGAAGGACCACTACCTTGCGCAGGGCAAGTGCCACGTGATCAGCGCTGTGGCGGCTCCGGACGATGTGTACGGCAAGGTGAAGGTGGTGTTGGAGGGCTTGCACGCGCCGAAGAAGGCGGCTGCTGCGGTTTCAGAGGTAAGGGAAAGCCGGGATGCGTTGTACGGCGTTTTTGACTATAATGCGGGGCTGCTGGGGCGGGAAACGGATAGCAGCTGTGCCAATTAATCTCCGCATGGAAGTAATAGCTTTTGTTTCGTAGCATCTGATTGCGGCTGGTGCCATTCGGTCCTAACCTGAATGTCCTCGGCTGCACGTGCCCGCAGGAGATTGCGCTGCCGCCTGTGCCTGGCAGCCTGCCCGCCGATGCCCAGATCGTGTTCGTGCTCGGCGGCCCCGGCAGCGGCAAGGGCACGCAATGCGATCAGATCAAGGAGGAGTATGAGTGCGTGCACCTCAGCGCCGGCGACCTGCTGCGCGCTGAGGTGAAGAGCGGCAGCGAGGTCGGCCAGAAGTGCGAGGCGCTGATGAAGGAGGGCAAGCTCGTGCCGGTGGCTGTCACGCTCAACCTGCTGAAGCGGGACATGATAGCCAGCGGCGGCAAGTTCTTCCTCATCGACGGCTTTCCACGCGCGCTGGACCAGGCGGAGCAGTTTGAGAGCAGCATCATGCCGTGCAAGACGGTGCTGTTCTTCGACTGCCCGGAGGAGGAGATGGAGAAGCGCCTGCTGAAGCGCGGGGAGACCAGCGGCCGCAGCGACGACAACGCCGACACCATTCGCAAGCGCTTCCGCACCTTCCTGGATCAGTCGCTGCCTGTGAAGGACCACTACCTTGCGCAGGGCAAGTGCCACGTGATCAGCGCTGTCCCTCCCCCAAAGGAGGTGTACGGCAAGGTGAAGGCGGCGCTGGACGCTATGGGCGCACCCAAGAAGTCGGAGGTGGGTGGGGCTTTGCTTGGGCGGGCTTTGTGGCACTCTGGTCCCTAGGCGTGGTGTTTGCCGTAAACGGCTTGCATCTTGTGCTTGTGCTTGGGCGCGCATATGCATGCACATTCCGGGATCCGGTTTGCATGTCTTGATGGATTCACGTTGACGGCTGATGGGTTCAGCACTCGCATGTGAAACGACCGATTTTCACATATCTTACAACATTTTTAATCCATGCTCCCTTCACAGGAGATTGCGCTGCCGTCCGTGCCCGGCAGCCTGCCCGCCGATGCCCAGATTGTGTTCGTGCTCGGTGGCCCCGGCAGCGGCAAGGGCACGCAGTGCGACAAGATTAAGGCCGACTACGATTGCGTGCACCTCAGCGCCGGCGACCTGCTGCGCGCTGAGGTGAAGAGCGGCAGCGAGGTCGGCCAGAAGTGCGAGGCGCTGATGAAGGAGGGCAAGCTCGTGCCGGTGGCTGTCACGCTCAACCTGCTGAAGCGGGACATGATAGCCAGCGGTGGCAAGTTCTTCCTCATCGACGGCTTTCCGCGCGCGCTGGACCAGGCGGAGCAGTTTGAGAGCAGCATTATGCCGTGCAAGACGGTGCTGTTCTTCGACTGCCCGGAGGAGGAGATGGAGAAGCGCCTGCTGAAGCGCGGGGAGACCAGCGGCCGCAGCGACGACAACGCCGACACCATTCGCAAGCGCTTCCGCACCTTCCTGGATCAGTCGCTGCCCGTGAAGGACCACTACCTTACGCAGGGCAAGTGCCACGTGATCAGCGCTGTGGCGGCTCCGGACGATGTGTACGGCAAGGTGAAGGTGGCCTTGGAGGGGCTGAGCGTGGTGAAGAAGTGAGCGGTTCTTGAGAATTGTGACCAGTCGGACTGAGGGTGAAGTATTTCGGGAACACATGGATTGTACTGTGTGAAAGCGTTTATGTATTGTGTTGGGTGCCGTGAGACGGTGTACTGCAGCACGCTTTCGTGATGACTACGCGGTATGACTGCGTGACGCTTGAACTTGGCAGCAGCCCGGCATCACGCATATCAGTAACTTGACGTTCGACCAGCATGGAGGGTCACGGGCGGCCTAATAGCAGGACTTGCTTGTATCAAAAGGGCAATGGGGGTACCGCAACATCCGGCACTAGTGCCCATTCATGTTAATTGTTTGTGAGGCTAGGCGAAGACTGCATGAGTTCTTCAGGATGCATGCAGACACATTAAGCTGATGGTATTGCAGTGTGGGAATGCAGACGACTGCGGAGCGCTGATGAGCGGAGCGCAGAAATGGTGCATGCACTCTGCTCAGCAACAGCCCCCCGTGACTGGCTGACGTCTAGCAAAGGCTGCGGAAGCCATGCCAGTGCACACAAATGTAAGTGATCAGTTGTGTTAAGCAACGTTCTTTAAGCCTCGCCTCAGCGGTATCGTCCTATCGCGTAAAGGCAGACCAGCCTGATCAGCAGCTCAGGCGCTTACAAACCTGACAGCATCAAGCCAAAACGACTCAGCACGTGCACGCGCTCAAGCCATCGTGCAGTCGTGCCTTTGAATGAGCTGTGATGCTGTTGACTGCAGAGTGTGGCGCAGGGCATCAACAGCTGCATGGGCGTCCAGGGGAGGGCGTTTTACAGCTGGGAGCCTGGACTTGGAACCGCTGGGGCTGTTTGGTGTGTCGCGATCCCTGGGACGTGCCGCATGCATCGCCTAGCATCGCCGGCTAGTCAGGCAGGAGGCTTGCCTGCCGCGGGTGGTTGTGCGATGGGAGTGCCGTCCTTTGAGGGTGCACTTGCCAGTCCTTCTGTTGTCCAATGGTTACATCTTCAAGTTTCTTCCACTGCCTCAGGCACTGCCTGCGTCTGGTAGCAGTAATGTCCGCGCCTAGCCACGCACCACAACCCAACTCGCTTGTCACCTTCACAGCACGATACAACTGGGACATATGGGTACAACACGCCTGAGAAACACTTGTACAATAGTATGTAGGTATACGATATGTGAGATAGTAATAGTACACAGCAGCAAGTCATTGCGGCCACATCTGCAACACCTGCTCTCCCAATTGCAAACTTCCAGCCAGCCAGCAACTTGTCGGTACAGTAACTCCGGCGTTCGACCAGCCATGCACTTCTCCTCTGCCGCTGCAAACTGTTTGCCGTCTGCTTGGGGTATGGGCATCAGCTGCACCCTACGGGACCTCGCCAACCTGCCTAACCCCTGTCCCATCACACGCCCAATGCCTACCATACAATGACGCACGGACACCAATCCCGCATCCGGTGCCCCCGCATAAGCATGAAATGCATGGCCCCTTCACGCCGCCAACGGTAGCAAGTCATCCAATCCCAAGCCCGCACTCGCCTTAACCTATCCAGCGTTCAGCTGCATGTGCTGGCATTGAAGGGTAGAAGTCCATGAAACAATGAGCGAGGGCTGTGCCCTACCGTACGCGCCCTACCAATCCTGCTCATCATACCGCACGATCTTGGCAGGGTCCACAAGAACACGCGGCTGCTGGCGCTGCCGGCGCTCCATTGGCTCCGGCTTCACCATGTTGGCCTTTTGGTTGAGGCACATCTTTACGGCCGCCGCCCCTCCAATGCTAGCAGCGATGGCGGGCGCGTTGGCGACCAGTGCCGCGGTGATGCACACGGGGCAGAAAACCATTGTGACCGTACGTGCTGCAGGAGAAGTGCAGGAGAAGAGCAGGGCAAGGCGTAAGTAGGGTAGCGCTGGATCCCGAGGCGAGGATGGTGCCAATGTTGAGGCATAGGAGAGGTGCAACTGCAGAGCTGGGTACAGTCGCGTGAATGCGTTGTCCAGGAGTGTGCCGCTGCCAGTCGGTCCGGGCTTGCTGGACGGCTCGGGCTATGACATCATCACACGCACCCAGCTCGTCAAAACTGACCCGTTCCACCCCACCCCATGATATGTGATGAAAATCGGAGGCGAGGCTCTGGGGCCGATGGTCGCGAGTGGGGCCATGAAAACCCTGACCCTGCTACGTACACGTCACTCACCAGGCTTGATGTATGTGACACAACAGGACCAAGATCGTTGCTTTAGACCTGTGAGCGGCCTGCACAACTTGGGAAGGGCAAACGTCGGGAACTTCGGAAGTTTGTCCGCCGCGAGACCTCTCGGTGAGGCTCGACCTTGCAAGAGCCTTACGAAAGCATATGTCCCACACACAGTAGACAGCGGGAAGCAAAAGACAACACAAGCTAACAAGTGACATAGATACAGTATTTGCAGCTGCACTCACGGGCAGCACTGGCTGAAGACTGAACAATTATCTTGTACAAGGCTCGAGAAGCACAGTGGCAAAGCTGCGGCTTCGTGTAAGAGACTCCGAGAGAGTTCTTGAGCAGTCCTATTGCTTTGCAGACGCGGCTAGACTTGGAAACGACTATTGGGCACGTAGTTTATGACAAAGCACTTAAAAGAGGCCGCTACGGGCGCCGTGTATGAATTCCATCCTCGCACCCGGGTTGCCCCACACGGACGCCACGCGCCATACCACGAACCGTAGCCCCTCGTAACACCTTGTAGTGGCTGTAATACATTATCATAGCTTACTGGATGCATGGTGACTGCAGCAACTCAGCAGTAGTGCAGGGTGTTGGTCCGCCGGTACCTTGTAACCGGTCCGGACCCTCGTAACCGAGGCATTTCCCTTGGGCCGGCAGCAACTGCACTCACCACCCGTACGCGATATACGTTAGGAACCCGAGTTCCATGGTTAATGTCGGGATTGGGAGATGTCTGGGGCTCGGGAAAGAGCTACCCACACCGACCCACACGGCCACCTGACGAGGACTTCGGCGGAAATGTCGCGGGGCCGGCTGGTCGAGTTGTAGGACCTGTCCCCGTAGAGGACCTGCACTTCAGATGAGCTGCCACTTCGGGTCCAGCATCAACCCTAGCTCGGCTGGGAGAGGGCACGGACCCCATATTGACATGACAACGTGCAAAGTGAGGGGGGAGTGCAGAACAATAAACAGGGCTCGGGTGCTCGATTACGCGGGTTGACACACATGCTAACCCCCCTGCGAACTGAACTCGGCCAATGGTAGACGGCCTTGTGCGGGCGAGGAGCGTGCGGGCGAGGACAGCAGGGCAGGGCCGGGCAAAGCCATGTGCTCGTCCCCATTCTTCAAGCGAGGCCCTTGGCGCCAAAACTGCACTCCCGAATCCACTGCATTATTATACACCCGTTAGCAACATGCTGGCTTAGGCAAATGAAAAGGCATTTCTTGGCTCTTACTGTCTAGGAGGCGAGCTCTCTACTCTTTCCTATCAGTCTTGTGTTAGTTAACTACCATGGTGAGATTAAGCGAAGCTGAGAGCTGGCGGAAGGTCGCGTGCGGGGGATCGTCTGAGGCATTTTGTTTCTTCTGCAGGACTCGGCCGCGTTCCCGTCAGCGGACGAGCAGCAGCGGATACTGCAAGATGCTAGCACAGTCATTAAGCGGAATGCATTCCACATGCGTAAAGCAATCGTGAGTGCCGGTTGAGGGTTCCGTTTCTGGTCTCCCAGCTCCTAGCAGAGGTAGCGTTGTTCTTAGAGGCTTGGTCTGTTGGTTGGCATAGGTGTCGACGTGCGCCATGGCTCGGGGCGAGGCGGGGGACTCGGGGAGGCTTGTGCGTGACTCGACTCCGCTATGCGGGGGTGTCAACCACTCCAAGCCTGCCAGGCTCTTCGGGGTGTGGCCAGGGTTTCAGCACCTCGTCCCCGTGCCCTTGACATTATGCTGCTGCTATGGGGCGGGTTGCGCTGCATCCACTGGTTCACCCTGGCTGGGTCACTTCGAGTTCGAAAGAACGCACGTGCCGACTACGGACTGGGTGTTGCGCTGCCTGCTGTCGCAGGAGGAGGACAACATGCGCGACTCGCTGAAGCACGCGGCGGCCATGCTGGGCGAGCTGCGCACGTCGCAGCTGCAGCCGCAGAAATACTACGAGCTGTACATGCTGGCGTTCGACCAGCTGTCGTACCTTGAGGTGTGTGTGTGTATGTGTGTGTGCGTGCGTGCGTGCGTGCGTGTGTGTGTGTGTGTGTGTGTGTGTGTGTGTGTGTGTGTGTGTGTGTGTGTGCGTGCGTGCGTGCGTGCGTGCGTGTGTGCGTGTGTGCGTGTATGTGGTGGATGGGTGTGGGTTGTGTGCGTGGTATGTAAGCGTAGATCTGCGGAGTTTGGGTGTGTCTTGAGCGGGGTGCTATGGCGGCCTGCTGTACGGGCATGGGGTAGGCGGCGGGGAGGCCCTGTGCCCCATGCCAGTCCCAGTCTGCTGCTTCTTGCCCGCCTCCTACCGCCTGGAGCAACACCCGCACCACAGCACCGAGCATGTCGCCCCGTCCCCACCCCTGGCATGCCTTGCCTTGTTCCTGGCTACGCCTTCACTTCTTATATACTCATGATTGTAACCTTTCCCCGGTCCCTCGATACGCCTTGCTGTCACGCCCACGGGCCCACCCAGCCAACACCCGAGCACGCCGCACCCTGTGTCTGCGCACCACGCCGCACCACCCCCACAGCCACCCAACCCCCTCACGGCTCCCTCCCGCTCCACTCCTGCGCCACTCCTTCCTCCTCTTCGCTGCCGCCCGCTCCCCTGCAGTCGTTCTTCGCTGACGAGCGCGGCAAGGGCCGGGCCTACTCGGAGCTGTACGAGCTGGTGCAGCACGCCGGCAACGTGCTGCCACGCCTGTGAGCGGCGTGCAGCGAGGGAGGGAGGGAGGGAGGGAGGGAGGGAGGGAGGGAGGGAGGGAGGGAGGGAGGGAGGGAGGGAGGGGAGGGAGGGAGCGGGCGCGGTGGAACAGAAAGGAAAGAGGCAGGGAGTGTTGCAGGGTTGAGTGTGGTGCAATCGGGCATGGATCGGGGGGGGGGGGCCGGTTGGTGTGCGTGGCAATTGTCTGCTTGCCTTGCTTCCACCCATTACAACCTGTGCCAATCTATCTCCATGCCTGCATGCCGACTTGCCTGCCCACTTGCCTGCGTGTTTGCCCGCCCGCCCGCCCGCCCGGCCTGCAGTTACCTGATGGTTGCTGTGGGCTGCCTGTACATCAAGAGCCACGAGGCCAGTCCGCGGGACGTGCTCAAGGACCTGGTGGAGATGTGCAAGGTGGGGAGCGGGCAGGAGGCGGGGGAGGGCAGAGGGCGGGGTCGAGGGCGAGAAGGGGAGGGGAGGGGCTTGGGGTTGGCTGGCAGTGTCAGGGTAGGGAAGGGGTACGCGAGGGTAAGGGCAGCTGCGAGAGGATTGTGTTGTCGTGGGGCGGGACGTGTTCCGTCATGCACCGGGCTGGGTGCAACGGGGCTCTGGCCAGCCAGATACGCTGCGCCTACGGCTGGACCTGACGCCGCCTCCCGCCTGCACCTCCGCCTTCGCAGGGCGTGCAGCACCCCACCCGCGGCCTGTTCCTGCGCGCCTACCTGTGCCAGCGCGCCAAGGGCCTGCTGCCCGACACCGGCTCGGAGTTCGAGGGTCCGGCCGCCGGCTCCATCCACGACGCGCTGGACTTCCTGATGACCAACTTCATCGAGATGAACAAGCTGTGGGTGCGCCTGCAGCACCAGGGCAGCGCAAGGTGAGGGGGATGGGTGGCCGGGGGCGAGGCTGGGGCGGGGTTGGGGCATGGGGCGGAGGGCGGGGGCGGGGCCGTTGAGCGTGGGGGGAGGGATGGGGCATGTCGGGCGGGGCCTCGGGGCCTCGGAGCGCTCCGCGCGTGGTGTGGACACCGTGCGGCCAGAGTGCTCGGTACCTGTACCGTACCGTCCGCGCACCGTACGCATCGCACCGTACGCACTGCACTGGCTTGTGCCGTGCACGCACGCGCACCCTAGCACCAGCAGCACCCACTTCAGTACCGCGGTGCTTGCGGCACTAGCCTCGCGGCTCGTCATCGGTACCGCGCCGCACAAACCGCACAAACCGCACAACGCGCAAACCGCAACACACTGCTAATTTCTGTCGAGTGCAGGGACAAGGAGAAGCGCGAGCGGGAGCGGCAGCAGCTTCAGGACCTGGTGGGCAAGAACCTTACCTACTTGTCGCAGCTGGACGGTCTCAGCTTCGAGCTGTACAGGGACCAGGTGCGGAGCGGGGAGGCGCGGGAGGGAGAGTCGAGAGTGGAGAGGGAGAGGTGCATGCCGGGCACCGAATGCGGCCTGCTGATGGGTAGCAACGAGCAAGCACTGACAGCGCCCGCAAGATGTGGGGCGCCAGCAGCTATCCAGCCATCCTGCCAACACCCGCCATCGCCACCGCCCCGCACCTGCCTTGCCTCTGCCTCCACCTCCGCTTCCGCCCCAACGCCTCCGCCCCGCCGCCTCCGCCCCACCGCCTATGTCTCCCCCTGTGTGCTGCAGGTGCTTCCCCGTGTGCTGGACCAGATCACCAGCTGCAAGGACGACCTGGCGCAGCTGTACCTCATGCAGGTGCGGGGCGGCGACTCGGTGTGGTGTATGGTGTGGTGGTGAGCATGCGTAACGGCATCCTGCACACGCGCGCGCACATGCACATACACAAACGTACACACACCATGCTTCCACTTTTGCCTATAGGTGAGCTAGACTACGACCAGCGGGCGGGAATCCGGGAATAAGGCGTGCTGGGTAAACGTTGTTTAGCGCGCCCAGGGTGCGGAGCATGGACGCATACAGGTGCATCGCGGGGTCAGGCCGAATGGTCGCCCGTGGGGTTCCAGGCTTATCGCGGGTAAGTATGACTACCTGGGTCACGACAATCACGCGACGCTCGGTAAATTGGTGGGTATCGGTAAGTAACTCCGTCGCGTCATTGGGCGGGCTTTCGTTTCGTTCTTTAACACGGACACACAAACAGAAACGCACACACACACACACACACACACACACACACACACACACACACACACACACACACAAACGCATACACTGTCTTTGCGCAACGTTTTCCTTGTGCTCTTTAACACACACACACACACACAAACACACACACACACACATGCACACGCACAGGCTCTGATCCAGGGCTTTCCGGACCGCTTCCACCTGGGCACACTGGAGTCGCTGCTGGGCGTGCTGCCGCAGCTGCAGCCGGGAGTCAAGGTGCGGGCGTGGCTGGGCCCCAGGGAGTCAGGGAGTGGGGGTGTAGGGTGGGGCGGGGTGAAGCGGGGTGTGGTGTGAAGCAGGGTGCACACTGCAGGACAGCAGGGTGCGAGTGGGAGCCCCTGGCAGTGGTGCCGCCCGTCTGCCAAGCCGCATGAACACCCGCCCCGCCCTCAGTACCCGTTTACCACCCGCCCGCCCGCCATTGCCTTACTGGTCATGTCTGGGACCCCTCCCTCCCTCCCTTTCTTTCCCACCCCGTCTCCGCCGCCCCAGGTCCACAGCGTCATGGCAGCTCTGATGGACCGCCTGGCGCGCTACGCCTCCAACGCCTCCGCCTCCGCGGCGGGCGGCGGCGACCCGCGCGTGCTGGAGGAGCTGGCGGCCATTGACGCCTTCAGCAAGTTCAAGGCCGCCATCGCGCAGGTGTGTCCCAGCATTCCGCTCAGGGGTTGGGGAAACGGCAAGGAAGCAGAAGGCTCATGGGGGCGGTCCGTCGCTGTATCTGCATGCCATCTGTGTTGGCAGCACGTGGAGCCCCCTGGACCCAAGGGGCTGCGGGGGCCGGGCAGCAGAGCTGAGGATTCACGACGGAGGGTTTCCGCAGGTCTGTCAGGGACTCAGGAGGGCCCAGGAGTGCATCAGGCTGACCCCCATGCCTGGGAACCCCCTGCCCCCCGCCACATCCCCCACCCACCCACCACCAACCACTCCCTCCACCCTCCTCCCACCCTCCTCCCACCCTCCTCCCACCCTTCGCCCGCCCCAGATCATCGCCTCGCAGCCCAACCTGCCCGCCGCCGACGCCGTGGAGATGTACGTGGCGCTGCTGTCGTACGCCGGCAGCGTGCACCCGGGCCAGCTGGCCTACGTGGACGAGGTGCTGGCGGCGGCGCACGCCGCGCTGGGCGACCGCGGCCCGGGGCTGGGCGGCGACGCGCGCGCGGAGCGGCAGCTAGTGGCGCTGTTGAGCGTGCCGCTGGCCAAGTGAGCGCGAGGGAGGGGGTTGCAAAGATGGTTGGAAAAGCGGTACAGGATGCACTGAAGGGGGGAGGGGATGGGGGAGGTAGACGGGGGGATGGGTGGCGACGACAGGGGGCCGCAGCGAGGGGCCGCAGTGGTTCCTTTCAAGCCTCCCAGCGGATTCGGAAGCATTGGGATGGGTGGGCGGGCCGGGGTTGTAAGCGTGGCTTGCGCGGACTCGGCGACGTGCTGGTGCGGGTGTTTGTGCTGGAGCGTGCGTCACGGTGCTACTCGTCTTTCACCACGGGCCCCGCCCCCTGCTTCGTGCCTCTTCGCCCCTGCAGGTACGGTGTGGACGTGGCTCTGGGCCTGAAGGAGTACCCGCCCCTCACGCGGCTGCTGCGCTACCCTACACACAAGGAGCTGGCAGTCAAGATCGTGCAGCGGGTGAGGGAGCGGGGCAGCAGCGGGTTAGGGCGTGGGGCGGCAAGGGGCGTGAGGGCGTGAGTTGAAGTGGGGGCGAGGCATTGCGGGTCCAGAGTCCGCGCGACGGCGGTTAACGCAAGGCGAGCAGGAGCGTGCCCGAATCCCACTCACACACCTATATCGCACGCACGTTATTGCACGACTCCTTATCGCCTCCACATAGGTGCTGGAGGCGCCGCCGCCCGGCGCAGCCGGCGCGGCGCCGTCGTCTCCCGCCGGCGGCTCCCCCGCTCCGCCCGTCAGCGGCGGCTGTGTGATCAGCGACGTGTCAAAGGTCAAAATGCTGTTCCGCTTCATCGCGCCGCTGGTGGCGGACCCGGACGTGCCGGGGGAGGCGGGCGGCGCAGCGGACTTGGACGACGAGGTGAGGGGGCGCTGCGGAGGTGGTGTGCCGGAGGGGGGTTGCTGGGGGTTGGGGCAAGGTGTTTTTCAGTGTTCCCAGGAAGGGTGGGGTGCGGCGGCTAGCGGGCGGTGGGGCTGGGAGCAACCGCACGGCCTGTGCAAGAGTGTCTGCACACCTCACCCGCTCTCTCCAGCCGGCGCCGGGTGGTGGCAGGCAAGCGCTGCACCGCGCCGGCGCGCTCTTGAGCCACACGAAAACTCCCGCCTGTCCGCCCGCTCTCGCTGTGCAGGACCTGGACGAGGAGCAGGTGCTGGTGGCTCGTCTGCTGCACCACCTGCGCTCCGACGACCCAGACACCCATTTCACCATCCTGTCCGTGGCGCACGACCAGCTGCTGGCCGGCGGCCCGCGCCGCCTGCGCACCACCCTGCCCTCCCTCGTCTTCTGCGGCCTAGCGCTGCACCGCCGACTCGTGACGGCGCGCGCGGGGGCCGCCGGCGGCGGCTCCGCCGCCGGCAAGAAGGCCGAGTCCAAGAAGGAGGCTGCGGCTGCGGCAAAGAAAAAGGAGGCGGACGAGAAGGAGGAGGAGGAGGACAAGAAGGATGGGGAGAAGGAGGACGGCGAGGAGGGCAAAGAGGACGGCAAGGCAGAGGAGAAGAAGGAGGAGGAGAAGAAGGAGGAGCCGGCGCCGGCACCGACGGCTCCTGCAGCGCCCCTGACGCCACCCAAGGCGAGTGCCGGCAGGCCCTTCTGACCTCCTTGGCGCTTACACAGGTCGCTCCCCCAACCCTTAATCCGTTGACACCGCCATGAACGTCCTCTGCGGCTCTTCCTGCCCTTCCCGTCAAACTTACTATGCCGGCAATCCCGCTCGCCTCCCCCGCCGTTCCAACATCACCGTTTTTCACTAGTCACACCTCATAGCCCGTTCCCCTCTCCTCCACCTAGACGTCGGCACTTCATGCTTGCGATGTACTCGCTCCGTTTTCCACATGAACAGCTGCCCCGTCCCCCGTAACCTATCATGACTGGCACCTCCCCTTCCTCCCCACGCAGCTGACCAGCGAGCAGCTGCTGCAGTTCCTCCTAGCCGCCATCGGCCCGCTGTACGGCGGCCCGGCCGGCCAGCCCGTGACGGCGCTGCGGCTGCTGCTGGCGGCCGGGTACGTGGCCAGCGAGGAGGCGCGGCTGGAGCTGCTGGCCTACACCTTCTTTGAGGAGGTAAGGGGCTGGAGGGGCGGGGCGTGGTGGGGACGGGACAGGGGGACGCTAGGGGCAGGAAGGGGGCCTGTTTCACCATTCCCAGTAAGCAACTAGGGGCGGGTAGAGTCAACTCCAAGCCAACGTCGCGGGGCCAAGGACCCGAAGCCAGCCGGGGGCAGGTGCACATTTAGAGGGGCGGGCATGAGGCTGGGGACAGAGGCGGCAACGGGCGAGGCGGGCAGGGGCTGCTGGAGCGAGAGCGCGAGTCATGGCCTGTCATCGAGACAGCTTGACGGCTGGGCGGACAGCCCGACGGCCACCCCAGCGCAGGGGCGCCATTCTTCCGTCCGTACCCCACGTGACCCCACACCGCCGTCGTCTTTCGCCGAACCAGCCACGCCTTGAAACCCTACTCCTCCCTCCCCCTACTGTTCCTGGCTACGCCTTCACTTCTTAGTTACTCATGAATGTAACCCCACGATGTAACTCCCAACCAGGCCATCGCGCTGTACGACGAGGCTCTGCCCGACCAGCGCTCCCGCGCCACCGGCCTGTTCGACATCATCGGCGGCCTGCAGCGCTGCCGCGTGTTCGGGTCCGAGCACCGCGACGCTCTCACCGCCGCCGCCACCGCCGGCTGCATGCGGCTGGTGGCGCGGCGGGAGCAATGCCGCGCGCTGTGCGCCGCGGCGTGGCTGTGGTGGCAGGTGGAGGCGGACAAGGCGGCCGCAGGGGCCGGGGGCGACAAGGGGCTGCAGCCGCCTGTGCGGGACGGCGCCAAGGTGGGAGCGGGGAGGGGCAGAGGGCATGGAGGGACAGGACGGGGGTTGTGTTCACCGTTCCAAGGGAGGCACCAGAAGGGTTGCGGTACGGTGGGCTGCGGTGTGCCTGCCTGGACCGTTGCTCTGGTCTGAAGAGCCTGAGCGCCGAAAGGGGGCCGGTACACCTGCGGTTTATCCACTGGTCACAGCTTGTGCACGCTCGCGCTTGCGATGTCTTTTCCGCTCCTCCCCTGCTCCGCTGCAACATCGCCTTCCTTTTACCAGTCATGCCCGGAACCCCCCCCCTCCTCCAGGTGGTGGCCACGCTGCAGCGCGCCGCCAAGGTCGCTGGCCAGGGCAAGGCCCAGTGGGGCGCCACCGGCCGTGTGCGGGACGCCGCCTACCTGGGCGCCTACGTGGAGGTGGCGGACGCCATGATGAGGCTGTGGGACGCAGAGGTGCCGGGCATTGACGCCGACAAGGTCGGTGGGGTGGGTGTGTGGGTGCCTGGGTGGGTGGGTGGGTGGGTGGGTGGGTGGGTGGGTGGGTGGGTGAGTGGGTGGGCGGGTGCACTGGAGGTGTCCACCTGTCGCCTCCTTTCTGCCAACCTCACGCCTCCGCGGTTTTGGGTCTTACGCTGGGTCCTCGTGTCTCCTGCCTTCCTCATGCTCTCAAACATAAACACACACAAACACATCCTCCCCCTCCAAAATACGGCACGCACGCAGGTCCAGGCGCTGCTGGACACGGTGCAGGCCGACATTGCCGCCGGCGTGGCGCCCGACGCCCACAGCGCCCGCCGCTGGGCCTCCACCCTGGCCCACATCGCCAGCCAGGCGGCCGCCGGCGCCACGCCCGCCGTCAAGGAGCGGTACGGCAAGCTGAAGGCGCCGCCCGCGCCCCCCGCCGCCGCGTGAGGCAGTGGGTGTAGGGTGCGGGATGATGGGGAGGGAGCAGGTTGGGAGGCGTGGCCGGGGGAAGGGCGGGGAGTTGGGGTTGGAAGGTGTAGCGGTTGTTTGGGGAGGGACGGGGCAAGAACACCGTGTCGTGAGCAACGTTGTCTGCGGGGTAGTGGGTGTTATGAAGGTGCATAGTCTGTGGCTCTATGCAGCATAAGTTGTGCACGATTGGGCAAAGGGTAAGACATTCACGGGTGCCGGGCTTTGAAGCGTCAAAATTCGGACTGCTTCGTGCGGGCCTTGGCACTTCTGCAGTCAACCCGCCTTCGGGGAACGCAGAGTTAGCACCTGCTTGCTTTCCCGCCGGACAAATCATGTAAGTCAAGGCAGTACGAGGGTTTGCCCTTAGCTTCTGCACCCTCATGGCTATTGCGGCATGGTGGCTGGGGGTCCCGCGGGTCTCGCCTGTCAAGCTCACGCCAACGCGGCCATTCTTGTCGGTACGTTGAGTTCTGATCACTTGCAGCTAAACCAGTTCATACACACACGGTATTCTTGCACCAGGCCTGGGCCTAAGTCCCAGCCACGCGTAACGCTTCCTCCCTCCTCCATCCACGTTTAGCTGCGTACGGTCTCGCCTTTTCACTGCTGCACCGCTAGCTAGCCTAGCTAGCTCGCGCGCTCGCGCCGGCTGCAGACGCGCATGGTGCGCCTGCCCAACCCCTTCCGCCGCGGCAGCCGCGGCAGCGGCACCACGACGCCCGCCTCCTCCGTCGCGCACTCGGTCGCGCCCTCGGAGCCAGGCAGCCCGCGCACCCTCTCCTCCCACGCGCTCAGCGGCACCGGCGCCGGCACCGCAGGCGACAAGGACGTGCCGCACCCGCCCGCGCCGCCCTCGCCCTCGCCCGCCGGCCGCGTCAGCGGCAGCGGCAGCACCAGCGGCCGCGCCAGCCACCCTCAGAGCCGCCACCGGGCAGACGACCCAGAGGCCGACACCGCACACAGCTCTACACAGATACTGCCGCCGCTCGCGGGCAGCCCGGGTCTCGGCGCGGCGCTGCAGAGCGCAGGCGTGGCCGCCGCCGGAGCCGCAGGCGCGGCGCGTGACGCGGCGGCGGAGGCAGCCGACGTGGTCGCGTCGGTGCTGCCCGGCGGCGTCATGAAGCCAGGCGTGCCGTCAGCGGACCAGAAGCACAAGCACGCAGAGCACCACAAGGCGACAATGAAGGCGCAGCAGCAGATGACGGAGAAGGACCGGGAGCAGCGACACCTTGAGGACAAGGCGGCGGCGGCAGCTGAGGCGGCTCTGTTTGGCCGCGGCGCCATCGCGCGGTTCACGGCGCCGGAGCAGGACGGCCCTGCCGCCAGTGTGCTGATGCCGCCGGGCGTCAGCGGCGGCGGGCTGGCGGCGCCGCCGCCACCGGGCGTGGTGGGCAACATCCCGGCGGCGCCGCTGACGACGGCGCGGCCTGTGCCTCTGGATTTACCCGACTACATGGACAAGCCGGGTGCGGACATAAGCAGGCATCTGGTGGGGTTGGCTGCGTGGTTTGAATGTGCAGAGTTTTTTTGGCTTATTGTGGGTCATCTGATGGCGCTCAGGGCGGGGGAGGGGTCGTAAGGATGTCTCGCCGAGTGGTGAGGCGGTGGAGGGGGAGCCAGCCCAGCCGCCGCCCGCCCCTTTCAAAAGGTGCACCTACCTCCATCCCAACGCAACCGGTGCCGGAGGCTGAATGCGGCGTGCGTCGCATCCCGCATCCCCTAACTGCCAAGGCCCGAACAGCCTCTTTAGCCCTCCCTTCAGTCCTTCCTCCCTCCGCCCTGCACCCACACCCACACGCACATGGCCACGCATGCAGGCGAGCCGCACGTGGTCGCCACGCCCGACCGCTTTCACCCCACGGGAAGCGCGCTGACGCCGCCGGAGAGCAGCGGCCTCACCTCGCTGCAGCAGCACTTTGCCTTCTTCGACCTGTGAGTGTTGGTTGCTAGGGCCGGGGGCCGGGGCTGGAGTGTGGCGCAGTCGTGTAGTAGACAGGTCGCTGAGTGGTCGCGGTGGTGAGTGTGGGCGGCGGGCAGGTGGGCGATCACTCACTCCCGCTTTCTGGCCTCCACTCCTCCGCCGCACGCAGGAACAAGGACGGCATCATCACGCCGTGGGAGTGCGTAAACGGTGCGTTGTGCACTTCGCTGATCACGCGAAGTATGCAACCACCCACTTCCATCATCCACCTTCCACATTGAAAGTTGAATCTCCCCCACACCCGCCCGACCGCGTCCCTCCCATTCCAACATCCAGCACCGCGCCGGCCCCCGCCCCCTTCCTGTTAGACGCCCCTCCCCCGGCACTTCACTTCATATTTGATACACACCATCCCATGGATGGCTACCCCCCACCCCCTTCCAGTTAGACATGCTGCCCTCTCCCTCCCCCCGCACCCACACGCTGCAGGCTTCCGGTACCTGCTGCGGCGTTACCTGCCCGAGCCGCTCAACACGCTGGCCTGCATCCCCGTGGCGGCGGCGGTGCAGCTGCCGCTGTCGTGGCTGACGTCCGACAGCTGGCTGCCCGACCCGCTGCTGCGAGTGCAGGTCAAGAACGCGCACAAGTGGGTGATGTTGTGATGAACGGGCGGGCAATAGGAAAGGAAGGCAGAGCCTGAGGGCGGCAACCGTTGTGCCACGAAGCCGCCATGCTGGCACTTGCAACGCCGCAATGACACGGTGCGTGTCCCATTCCACTACGCGCCACGCCACGCCACGCCACACCACACCACACCACACCCGACCCCACCACGCCATGATATGGCCGGCGTGTCTGCCGCAGGGTGATCCACGGCAGCAACAGCCGCGCCTGGGACCGGTCCGGCCGCTTCACGCCGGCGCGTTTTGAGGCGCTGCTGTCCAAGTACGACGCCGACCGCAAGGGCGGGCTGAACGCCTGGGAGGTGGCGCAGATGGTGCGGGGCCAGGCCAACCTAGGGGACCTGCTCGGCACGTGAGTGAGGGGTTAGGGGCGCCTGGCGTTGACCTTACACCAGACGGCGACTGTGCGCTGCGCTAGGCGCGCGTTCTTGCGTATGCCGTGCGAAGAGGCAGAGAGGGGCATACCTTATGGTAGGGCGTTGCAAACCCCACGCATGTTTGGAAGGCTGGGGCAATGCTGTCGCGCCGGACCTGGTCCTTCCTCGCCCTCCCCGCTCCCTCCGCCCCCGCCCCCGCGCCCCCGGGGTACTTCATGTTTGTGATTGCATCACTTCGTTCTCCACATGATGACATGAACGGCTACCCCCCACCCACGCAGCATGGCCAGCGCCGGTGAGTGGGCGATGACGTGGGCGCTGCTGTGCGACAGCAGCGGCGTGCTGCGGCGCGAGGACATGCGCGGCATGTACGACGGCACGGCGTTCTACCGTGCGGCGGCGCGGAATGGCTACAGCCACTACACGCTGGAGACGGGGCGTGCGCCGGCTGTGGCAAAGGGGTACGCGTAGGCGCGGCGCACATTGCGCCCAGTGCGGACGCCTTCTGAGCACTGGCGGTGTGTTAACGAATGCTCGTGGACAGTGGGCAGGCCGGGCGCAGGAAGGGAAGGGGAAAGTGCGGGGGCATGAATGAAGTGGTGGAACGGCAATCGCCGCCAGACTGGCTCCAGGGAATGTTACGGCTGCTATGCTGATAGTGCGGCACTACCAGGGCAGTACTACCAAGCGCCGGAGTAGGCGGTTGGCACTTGAGTGGCGGAGAGAGCAAAGTTTGCACCCAGAATCCTTTCGCGCTCAAAAGTTCTCCGTATAGTTGTGGAGTATGAATGTGGGCTGTTGTATGTGTGGGGGAACGCTCGCGGGGGAGAATGATGTGACATGAAACGTTGAGCACGAGACTTGCGTTGCGTGTACAACTAAGGTGATGGTAGCCCATCTCAGGAACGGTACAGGAAGCGTACACCGAAGCATTTGCACGTCGGAAGCCTCCGACTTCGGGCCTCGGCCTGTTCAACTCCTGTCAAACTCCGTCCACAGCTTGCCCGATTTTCGACTTTGCCATTTTACTTTCTATCACAACGCTTAGAACGCTAATGTGCAATCGGCACACTTTTTAAACGCAACCGTCACCTCCATGGTGCAGGTTCGGGTTCAGGTTAAGTACATAAATAACGCTCATGCTCCTTAAAAAGGTTGAAGCGAAGTAACCTCAGTCGGCGCCTGGCGGAGTCGGCTTGCAAAGGGGCCGATCGCCAGGGTTGAGAGCAACCACCCCGAATTATAACAACATAAGTTTGGAGTGCCTGTGTACACAATGTGTTGTTAGGCCCTTGTGCTCGAGTGGGACGGTGCTTTAGGACGCCTTTAGGACGCCTGCTGCACTTGCTTGACTGGCTCAAGGGTGCTGTATGGAAGCCTGATTAGCAACGGTGAGAATAGCGTGCCGGAAAGGCTGCAGGTTCAGGGGGGAATGCCTCCATTTGTCCTCGGCAAACTTGTCTGGCGAATAGGCCAAATGCCCGTCATTTGTAACCATTCGTTCCAACACGCAGGTGCCGAAGCATGGAGGGCGAGGTCAGGTTGAGCTCAGAGGCGCCACATTCAGCGTCTCTTACGGAGCCCCCCTCTCGGCCGGTTATGCACACCGAGCACGAGCAGTATGCTGATGCACAGAGTGAGCGCCAGCCAGGGTGTGCAGTCGGGCTGAGCGACGAGGCTGGTGCACCTTCGGCAAGGTTGGCCGTGTCCGAAGCGGGAGCTGCTCGGGCTCAGCAGGACCCTGCAAATGATGCTTCGCAAGCATCCCATGAAGTTGGCTCAGCAGCAGGAGCCCCAAACCAGCTCTCGCCCGAGCTCGCGTCCATTGCGCTCAGCCTCGAGTCTGTCTCGCTCCACGAGCACACCAGTCCCGAGCATGAAGCAGGAACTGGTGCTGCTGGAGGAAGCTTGGAGCCGGGCGATACTGGTGTGGATGCCGGCGGTGGCGTGCGCGGGCCTGCCAGAAACCCGGGTGCGGCTTCGAGCGCGGGTCCGCCAACTGAAAAGGTACGCGCCGGGTTGACCGCGCGGCGGTCCAACTCCCCGGCAACCCATGCATACTTCGCGGGGGGTGGGGCGGAGCCGGGCCACGGCTTGATGCAAATGGCAGCCGCAAGGGTGACGGGTGCCGACGAGGTAACCGTGCGGTAACCTGGCGAATTGTGCTGTTTCGACGCACGCACACGTGCGAGTGCAGGTTTGTGACCTGGTGGTGGACATGGACGCGGCCGCGGCGGCTGTCAGCGCGGCCCTGACCGGCATTCTGGGAGGCAACTCACGAAAGGGCTTTGGCAGTGACGGTGGCGTGATGCGGCATGGCGGCCCGGGCCCGCCGCCGCCGCCACCACCCCCGCCACCGCCACCGCGGCGCAGCATGTCCAACGCACACGCGGGCACGCCGCTGGGTGCGTTCCTCGCGGAGGGCGGGCCGGCGGGCATGTTGCCACATGGACACTCCATGTTGCTGATGCCCAACCAGCCCCCGCCGCCGCCCCCGCCGGGGCACCCACACATGGCCGGCGCGGCAGGCGCCGCGGCCGGCGCCCAGCTTGCTCCCGGGGGGCTCGGCCACGTGTCCGGTGCTTACGGCATGCGGCCGCCCCAGTTCATGCGGTCAGCCTCCGCCAACCTGCGCTACCGTATCAACGTCACGGACTCGGCGCGCCGCATGGGCGCGCCCATCCCCGGCGTGATGGAGGAGACGATGGATATGGCGGCCGCCTATGGCCAGCACGGCGTTGGCTTTGGCGGCGGCGGCGGCATGGGCGGCGTAGGCATGGGCGTGGGTGCACCCGGGGCCGGGGCGGGGCCCGGGCCGCGCTGGCGCGTGAGCATTAGCGGTCCCTCACCCACCACCGACACCTACTACCCCTACGCCCTTAACACGCCCTACGGCGCGGCCGCGGCGGCGTTGGCGGCGCACCAGCAGCAGCAGCAACAGCAGCAACACTTCCACCAGCAACAGCAACAGCAACAGCAGCAGGCGCATGGAATGCTGGGCGCAGGTCACGTGTTGTCGGGGCCGGGCGGGCCCGGCGGAGGCCCCGGAGGCCCGCTTTCTGGCGCAGGCCCGTCCCGTCCGGTTCTGGGTGCATCACAGTCATTCAACCTGGATCGCTCTCCGCGCTTTGGCGGGGCACCGGGGCCCGCGCATTCTCAGTCCGTTGTTGCGGCGGCGGCGCAGCTGGGTGGCCTGGCGCCAGGGCCACTGCAGGGCATCAACGTGGCGGCGGCAGCGCAGGCACACGCGCAGGCGCAAGCCCAGGTGCAAGCGGCGGCGGCGGCCGCCATGGGGCGACAGTACCAGCAGGCGCAGGGCGCTGCGGCGGCCGCGGCGCAGCTGCTGGGCTTCCAGGCTGCAGCGGCGCAGGAGCTTGGGCGCGCGATGCAGCAGGGCCAGCACCCGCAGCAGGATCAGCAGCATGCCGCGGCGGCAGCAGCGCAGTTCGCGGCGGCCGCTGCTTGGCAGGAGCAGCAGCAGCAGCAACACCAGCAGCAACAGCAGCTGCAGCACATGCAACAGCAACAACAGTACCAGGCGCATTTATCCACTGCGGCAACACGCCTGGCGCAGCATCGCCCTGGTGCAGAGCTGTCCACAGCTGGTGAGTAGGCGTCGGCACACAGGCGCAACAGGCGTTCGCATGTTCACTTGCTTGGCGCGCCTTGCGACCATCATGGCCGTGTCTATTGCACGTCCGCACGCGCCGCTGTTGTTCTCGTCGCCACCTGCACGTGACAATGTGCTCCTGCACTTTGCCCATCCAATGTGTGCTGCTGTGTGCAGGCACGGCTGGTCACGCGGCTGGCACCAACCCTGCATCCACCGCCTCCACGCCCACCAAGGGCACCAGCCCTCACACGGCGAGTCCCTCCGGCCCGCACGACGAGCACGGCCTTCCCGATCCGCACCGCCCGGAGCTCCACCACCACCACGTCCAAGGCCAGCCTCAGCATCACCCACACATGCCACCCGGCTCCCCAAGCGCCACCGTCGCCAGCGCCTCCGCCCTGCGCGCCGGCAGTGACGCGCTCCCTGCTGGCCCCGGTGCCGGCCCCGGCACGGGCGCGGCGGCGCTGCTGCAGCAGTACGAGGCGTCCTTCGCCGCGGCGGTGTCCGAGGCGCAGCGCGGCCGCGGCCCCGCCAGCCTGCAGCAGCTGCAGCAGGAGCACTCACTGCTGCTGACGCTGTCAGGCGTGATGGCGGAGCTACTGCTGGGCGCTGGCGTCGGAGCCGCTACCGCCGCCGGCACCACTAGCGCCTCCGGCGACGCCGCCGCCGGCGCTGGGGGCTCCGCCGACGGCACGCCGGACATGGCCGTGCTGCTGGCGGCGGCGCAGCTGCACGTCGCGGAGTGGGCGAGCCTGTCGGAGCCGCTGCGCTGCGGGCTGCTGGTGCTGGCGCGCGCCGCCGGCCTGATGTACGGCCCGCCGGGCTCGGGCGGGCCCGAGCGCCAGGAGCGCTACGGCGCGCTGGCGCGACTGTTGCACACACTGGCGGCGGCGGACGAGGGCTTGCGCGCCGCCGTCGCCTCGGCGCTGCCGCTGCCGACGCCGCCGTCGCTTTCATCGCCCCTGGCGGCGGCGACAGAGGCGCGGCTGGGGCTGGATGCTGAGGTGGCGGCGCCGTCGAGCGCGGCTGACCAGGAGCTGGCGCAGCGGCTGGTTGCGGGGCTCTGCTCCGTTGCGGGGGCCGCCAGCTCCAGCCTAGCGCCGGGTGCCGTGCTTGCGCCGCCTTCGCACCATCAGCACCAACAGCCGTCCGAGGCCGCGGCGATCTCGGCCGTGGCAGCCGTTGCGGCGCGTGGCTCCAGCGCCGGCGGCAGCCTTCCCACCACCGCCGAGTCGGAGACGGTGTCCGGCCTCGGCGCCGCAGCGCACGCGCACCTGCACCACCAGCACCAACATCACCAGCAACCGCTGCAGGGCGCGTCGGCGTCCGCGGACCTGCAAAGTCTGGAGGCGGCCAGTGCTGTCGAGCAGATGCGCATGTACACGCGCAGCCTTTCCGCGCCCAACCGGCAGGGCGCGCCCACCCTGGACCCGCAGTCAGGCCGCCTGCTGACCAGTCTGTTCTCGTCCTTCAACGCCCACCGCGCTGCCGCGGCGGCGGCCGCGGCCGGCGGTCTGCCCGCAACGGAGCCCGGCGCCGGCGTTGGACCTGAGTTTAACCCCTTTGCCCTGGTACACCTGTTTGGCGATGACTCGGACCTGCTGGGCGCGGCTGCCGCCGCAGCATTCAGCAGCCTCAGCGGCGGCGCCGGCGGCGAGCACGGCGCCGGCGGGCGCCGCCCGGACAGCGCCGCCAGCGGCTCCATGCTTGCGTCGCTGCTGGAGTCGTTCACCGGCCGCAGCAGCAACACGCTGGCGCTGTCGTCCATGGCCGACCGCACCGGCTCCATGGACCTTGCCAGCTTCGGGCTGTTGCCCACGCCGCGCACGTCGCCCTCCAACCCGCTGGCGCTTCGCGCCGAGCTGGCGGCGGCCGCGGCCGCAGCGGCGGCTGGCGCCAGTGGTGCCGGCTTGTCTGCGTCCACGCCCGGCGCGATGCTTGGCGGCGCTGCTGGCGGCGGTGGCGGTGGCGGTGGCTCAGGGCACCCGCAGCTCGGCCATCTCTCATCCATGAAGCACCTACAGACGCACCACCAACACCAGCAGCAGCAGCAACAACAACAACAACAACAGCAGCAGCAGCAGCAGCAGCAGCAGCAGCAGCAGCAGCAGCAGCAGCAGCAACAACAACAACAGCAGCAGCAACAGCAGCACGCTTACGGCCAAACGCCGGGCATGGGTGCTATCCCAGGCAGCGCCCAGGGTTATGGCACCTACCCCAGCATGCAGGCACCGCAGGCGCAGCTCGCCTCCCTGGGCGGTATGGCTACAGGCAAGTGCGACAGACAGGAGTACGCTGGTGCCCTTTGCTCCTGTGCCTTTGTACGTTTGTGTGCGTACCGGTACACAATGCGTGCGGTGTTCACGTGTGTGCTCCTGGGCCTGCCGTGCGCGTAGCCTACCCATGACCGTAGCGCTGGAAGCATGCCGGAAGCATGCACTTTCGGGATCTTAACTCTCGCTTCCTGTGCCATGGGTGGCGACGCCTGCAGGGTGCACTGACTCCGGCGCCCTGGCTGGGCTCGGCGGCGGCGACCTGGACATGATGATGCAATGGGACCCCGACACGCTGCAGGCGGCGTTGCGCCTGCTGCAGTCCACGTCGGGCCCGCAGTTCAACGGCTGAATGGGCCCCACCATGCGGGCGGCCCTCGTACCTACGTGCACCGCGGCCATGTATCCATGGACCGGCGGGGCCGACCTTTCTACAAAGCACAGCGGCGAGGCCAGCGCCGAGGCCGCCAATGGACGCATTGCTCGGCGCCGCGACCGAAACACCAATAGCCGTGATGCGGAAATGGGTGCTGCGCCTTCGCTCGCCTGCTGCAGCCGGCGAGGCATCGGCAAGTGCCGTGCACTAGTTGGTTTGAATCTATCATCGCCGTGCACGTGTTGGTCTGGATTGATGCCGGCGCGGTTGCTACTGTTGGCGCCTTGTACAGAATGCCTCGTGCGGAGGGTGGAGGTTTTCAACTTAGGTTCCTGCCGGTTCTTCTGTTACTCTCGGTCGTAGGATGTATTAGTCTCGCGCGAGGCACGCGAGTTCAGTTCGTGCATTTATAAGTTGCAAGGGCGACAGCGTTTGTTTGCAGTTGAGGCGCGTCGTGTCGTGTACAGCAAGAGAGGGCGAAACACAATTGGCCATACTGCTGCGTTGGCAAGAGATAAGTGATTGATGGCACACAGGCTACAGCGGCAGGTTCGCCGCGAGCACCTATCGGCGTGTTTGGTGGCATGTTTGGGGGATATGCCAAGTCTCCAACGCTTTTGCACCCAGAGCTCATCCTTAGAGGCCCGTGGGGGTGCAGACGCAACAGTTCAAGCAACCCATTTAGCTTTTAGCTGCCCAAGCTTGATGCGGGCTTCTAGTTGAGTAGATCGAAAGAACTGCAATGCTTCGCCTTAGGCCCCTAGCCTTCACAGTGCATCTGCGCCTCTTCCAAAAGCATCCACCATATACGCATATGCCAGTGACGCCACAAGCGGCACCTGTGCGCTAGAGATGTGCCTTTCTTTCCTTTCCCTGCGACCTTGGGGTGCTGCTTCAGTGTGGGGCTATTCAGTGTTGTTTGCTGTGGGGGAGTTAGTATGTATGCTCGCCGTGGTGGATGCGGCAATGGACGTGTCCAATAATGACGTTTCACTTGCCAGTAGCCACCGCGGTTCCGGCCGACAATGAGGCCGTGGGCGGATATGAGAACTGGCGGCCATGGAGTCAGGCGCTTTGAGGGGAGCCATGCATGCGCCGGCGCCCGACCCGGATGAGCATCCAGGGCTGAGTACGTATTCTTGCTCGTTGCTGCGCCACGATGTGTGGGTACTGCATCGTGGGCTTGCATGCCATGCTACTACCGTACCGTACTGCATTGCCGCTCCCAATCCTGTGCACACTACCATGCTGCCTGTACACGTTGCCGGTTGTGTAGCCAGGGCCTTGGCTGCAAGTGTCATGCGCATAGCTGCCTTTTTAGGGGTTGCTGATGGTTTGCTGATGGTTATAGGCGTAGCCGCCGCACAGGGACGATGTACATACAATTTTTGAACCCACGGAGGGAATTTTCTTGCGTGACGCAACCCAAAAAAATCCAGGTGGCGTGTGTCGATGTTAGGCGATCCATGTAAAGATGGAATGCACTGTCCGCTTCAGCATGGGATGGCAGCCTTCGGCGGGCTCTGCGTGCTTGCGCACTCCGATTGTCCCCTTCTGTTACGTCACCAACATGGGGGGTTGGGCAGCAAGCTCTCCGCGATTGCCAAGGGGTGAATTCAGGACCTCTCCAGGTCTTGGGCCGGGCAGGCTGGACAGCATCCGGCATTCCGGCCTGCGAAGGGGTCAGCGTATATAGGGAGCGGCGTACGGTGGGACAATAGACACAGAGAAGCAGATCCCCGCCTGTCACGATACGGTATGGTAGGTGACCGCACCTGGCACGGTTCGTGCCGGTCAGGCTGCAAATATCATGACACGGCTGCCAAATCCCTGCTTAGCAGGTTGGACTCTTGGCACTATGCAATGACCTTTATTGGGAGGCTTGGGACCCTGCTTACGGCACTTCCGCCAGCGGACTGACACTCTGATAGCGGACCGCGGCTGACAGCAGGCCGGCTTGACCGCTTCGGCTCCTCGGGACATCTTGTCCTCATGCTGCAGCGTGCCATGTCTCTCGCCACGCCGGTAATCGCCGCAAGCCCTCCTCGCCCGCACCAGGCGGCGGCGGCGGTGGCAGAACGGGGCAGGTGATCCGGCCTTAATGACTCAGCTCGTGATGTGAGGAGCTGTTTGCCCGCGGGTTTGTGCAGCGCTGCCCTCTAACAGCCTTCTGACTATCGCCTGTACTAGGCGCAGGTCAAACACATCCATCGTTTCCTTAAAGCATCTTCGATCCCCCCACGTTGATGCTATGCCACCAGTGCAAGTGGGGCTACTGCCTGGTCGGGCGCCCGGAGAGTGAGGGCGGCGCGTCAGCACAACTCTTTTTGGCGGGGGGGGGGGCAGGAAGGAAGAGGGGAACGTCTGGCAGCGGGCGGGTGGCCCTCTGGCTGCAGGGCACGCACGCTGCGGTCTGGGTGCGCGGCGGGCGGGCGGGCGGGCGAGTGAGGCGGGACGCTTTAGTTAATTAGTTCTACGCCACATTCGGTATATAACCCTGCCGAACACGCCCAGGGGCATCTTGATGTGTCTCTTGCCGACTGTCCTACTACAGCGGGTGGGCGGGCGGGCAAGCGGGCGGAGTTACGCCGCCTTCCAGCAGCAACGCCGCCTGCTGGTATGCGCCCAGCTCACCTCTCCTCGCTAACGCCCTCGCATTCACCTGCACCAAGCCTGCGTAACCCTCCCTGGCTGATTTGCAACAGGTGGTCAGAGTGCATGCGCAAATGGAGGGACAGGTGGCGGAGACGTACATAACCTGCAGAATAACACGACAGCAGGCAGCAGGCATGGTTTCGAAGGCTAGGGCGAGCATGGGTGCCCTGAGGGCGAGCCGGCGAGGGCCTGGCTTGGCGCTGCGGCCCTGCAATACGGTACCGTCGCGGCCCTGCACAACCATGGGCCTGGTGGGCCGCAAGCAGGTCAAACCTACATATGCGGGCGGTGCTCAAGTCATGCTCAAGTCATTTGCAAGTGTTTCTGTGAGTGTGACGGGTATTGTGTCGCCTGGCATTGTTGGCCGCCTCATTGGCAGCTGTGTGACAGGCAACCTCATGGCCACACAGAACGTTTTCGTGCGGCCAGGTGTAAGGAGCTCGTTAGGGCAGGCGCAGCGCACGGAAAGTTTCATGGCAAAGCCCTGAGCACCCTGTTGCCGACAGCAGGGAGGTAGTGAGGATACCAATACGTGACACTCGCGGTTTGCGCCAGTATTGATTCGGGCACACCCTCGCCTCCCGCGCCCACGCTGCCGTCCCCACTGGCGTTTCCGCCACTTACTTCTTACGCGCGGTTATCTCGTCAAAGGTACCGTGCAGCTGCTGTCGCTGCTTTTGCTCGCTGTTCTGATGTGACAGCCTCCAGGCCTCTGTAACGGTGTGCTCGCTTGCTTTCTCGGTTTCCGATTGTCAAGCACCGTCGGTAATAGTTGTCGCGGCCAACCCCACGAAGCCATACGGTCAGTATATACGGGATGGCACGGTACTTTTGCAGCGTTGGTGCATTGGGTGGGAGCGAGTCTGTCGGCAGCTTGGGGAAACGCTGGATGGTGGTAGGCACCAGCAGCCGCAAGGGGGGGGGGGGCAGGGGCAACTGGGGGCGGCCGCGGGGGTGGGCTGAACATACCTTGGGCATGCGCCATGGACACATGGCGCCCAGGCATACGAGGCCATGTTCTTCGTGCTTGGCCATCGCGCAACTTTTTAAACAGCGCAAAATATAGCAGTGGTACGTAGGCTACAGCGCCACAAGCCCGAACCCGCACCGATTCTTGCCGAGCGTCTGCCTTAGCTTGCTGAGCCCAGGTCAAGGGCTGAATCCCTGGCGGGCTACTTGAGGAAATGAACGGGAAGACCAGGATGGCCAACAGGCGGGACTAAGCTTGAGGCGCAAAGGAGGATTATTACGCTGGACGCTTGCAGTTGAAGGCATGAAGTGGTAAGCGCAGAATAATGGTCCTTTGCTAGGTACGGCTGCTTTCCTGTGCCTGCAACGGTGGTTTAGGTGAAAGAAGTTGATGCTGCGCCATGGACTATCGCCAGCGCCCTGCCTGGGAGAGGGAGATGCACTGCAGCTAGGTGGACGAGGTATTGGAATGGATTACGAGGCAGTGCGGCGCGAATAGTGCCCTACACGCTGCAAGAAAGCGACTGTAACTCTGTGCGAGCTGAGCCGTCCTGGTCCGCTTACAACCCACTCGCAGGCTGAAATTCTTGAAGGCAGCGAAGAAACGCACCCTTGATGGCAGCGTGGAAGCACCAGGTGTTGCAGAAGATGCTGGCACTCCACACCACAGTGCGTCCAAGTCTCACTGCAAGAGGCGGTCAGTGCAGCATGAGCGCAAGGAAAGAACTTCCATTGAGCAATGGCATGAGGCTCGGAAAAGCAGGTGCGCAAGTTGGGCTGGAAGTATCACACGGGGTGAGGTCGACCGGGCCGACGTCACTTGCGCTGCAAGCAGAGAGGGGCGAGAGCAGAGGGGTTACCTCTGAACCAATGCGAGAGCGGAGGGGACATGCTTGTCAGGTGGATGGACATAAGCACAGGGCACGGGGCTGGCTCTGTAAGCACTGCAGGCAGCGGGCTTTTTTGCGCGCACGTTGCCTACGTGGCATTCCAGCTGGCTGCGGGGCTTGGGCTTGGACCACTGAACGCCTGCGCATTCAAACCCGCCGGCGGTGCCTGTGCAGGACCTCCATCGACATGTGCTCGGCCCTCAACATCACGACCACCGAGCGCCTGTCGGTGTGCAAGGTAGGATTTGCAGTTTGCTGTACGCACGGCAACGCCTGGTCTACTTTCGCTTCGCGCAGGCGTTGCCGGCCAGCTGCATGCAGCAGCCTTATGCTCTCGCCTCTCCAGATCCACGCAAGCACCGCGACCACGGCAACCAACGCAACGCCACACACCCGCCAAACAAACCAAGCAACCTGCCTGCGCCCGCCCGCCGCACCGCCACCCACACACACAACCCACCCGGCACCTGACCCACCACCTGCCTGCGCCTCCCTCCGCAGGCGGGCATGACCATCCTCATCAACCGCACCTACATCGTCATCAAGCACCTGGGCTCCGGCACTAGCGGCCAGGTCAAGCTGGCATTCAACCTGCGCTCCAAGAAGCTGGTGGCCATCAAGGCCGTGCGCAAGAGCCACTGCGGCGCTGGCGGCCACCCGCTCTCTCACGCAAGCCGCGACGGCGCGCGCAGCTACGACGGCCGCCTCGGCAGCGCCTCCCTGGGACTGCCCGGCACCGCCGCAGGCGGCGCGGGCGCTGGCCCGGGTGCGGGCGCGCTCGGCAACTGCGGCAGTGTGAACACGGCTCCGTCGGGATCGGTGCACAGCGCAGGCGGAGGCGTGGCCCGGGGGTGGCGCGCCATGACGCCATCGGCCTTCCTGCGCCGGGCGTCCAGCTCCACGCACGCGGCTTGGGGCCGCGCCTCCGGCTGCAACCCGGGCAATGGGGGCCTGGCGTCAGGCGGTGCGGTGCCAGGAGGCGTGGGGGCGGGCTGCGGCAACAGCGGGCCAGGAGGCGCGCCGGGCGGGCCGTCAGAGAGCGCCGAAGATTTTGTGCGCGAGATCGCGATCCTCAAGCGCCTGGTAAGAAGTTACAACTACCGTATGACTCTCGCCTTATAATTTATTTTGCGGCATTATTCTGCATGCGCTCGTCCGGCCCACGCGTGATGAGCTCCGCTTGCCGGCCCTCCCCGACCTCACCGCTCCTTCTCCTTCCCTCTGCTCCGTTCTTTACTCCTGCAGTCTCACCCCAACGTGGTCCAGCTGCTGGAGGTGATTGACGACCCCGCCTCCGACTGCCTGCTGCTGGTCATGGGCTACGTGGAGGGCGCCACGCTGCAGCCGCCGCAGGTGGCGCCGGGCCGCTGGAAGCCCGTGCCGGAGCAGGTGGTGTGGCGCCACTGCCGCGACGTGCTGTGCGGCCTGGAGTACCTGCACTGCCACAGCGTGGTGCACGGCGACCTGAAGCCCGCCAACTTCATCCAGGTAGCCGCACATGGGCGTGGGTTGGCGGGGCGCGGGGCCTGGCTTGCAGGCGGCCGCGCAAACGCCGGTGCAGGGAGGCGGGCGAACAGCAGACCAACAGCCACACGGATGTGCAGCTGATTCGCACGGGCACCGTGTGCCGGCTGAGTGCTGACGCCAATGTACCGTACGGTGGCAATGCCTGTGGGTGTTGCAGGACTCGCTGACGGGCGTGGTGCGCATCCTGGACTTCGGCTCGGCGGTGTTCCACGCCCGTGTCATGGGCGAGGAGGGCCGCGGCGCGCACGTGCCCATGAGCTGCACGCCCGGCTTTCGCTCGCCCGAGAGCCTGGTGTCAGGCTACCGCTCCAGCTTCGAGGTAGGCGGCATACTGCAGCGGAGGATGCCTAAGCCATACAAAACACACGTTGTCCTGTGTCCGTGTTGGCTCACAACATGTGTGCTGAGGATTGCTAGCAGGTAGCGCCGCCGCCATATGCACGAAAGCGTGCCTGCACGGCAGCTTTTTGCAAGCAATGTTGAATGTGGGTTTTTCGGTCGGACCCGCAATTTTAAGATCTCGCTGCCCCCTCCCCGCTGCTCCTGTGCGCGCGCCGCCCGCAGCTGGACATGTGGGCGCTGGGCGTGTGCCTGTACATGTGGGTGTTTGGTGAGCTGCCCTTCAAGGGCAGCGCGCCCTTCGTGGTGTATGAGAACATCCGCAGCGCGCAGCTGGCCTTGCCCGCGCAGCCGCGCATCTCCGCCCAGATGACTGACTTCATCAGCAGGTAAGTTCTCGGGTCGCCGCGGGCCTTCAGTACACGTGGGAGCAGGGAGAACGAGGGAGAGGCAGACAAGCACGCACGTGTGTACCATACGGTACAACGGTATGTCACCGTACCCATGGCAGCAGCCTATGTACTACGGTGCCGGTGCGTGCGTGCGTGCGTGTGTGTGTGTGTGTGTGTGTGTGTGTGTGTGTGTGTGTGTGTGTGTGTGTGTGTGTGTGTGTGTGTGTCTGTGTGTCTGTGCGCCCGCACTCAGCAGCTTCACCTCACCTCACCTCGCAACGCCTGGACCCCTACCTGGTGCGACTGCAGGCTGCTAGACAAGGACCCGCGCACGCGCATGACGGTGCACCAGGCGGTCAACCACCCCTGGACCACGGCGCAGGTGCGTGCGTGCGTGCTGGTTCCCGCGGCTGAGCGGCGCAAGCGTGCGCTTAGCGTCCCTGGCAGCTTTACACTGTTACCTTGGCCGCTTGCGCACCTTTCGTGGTGTGCATTCTGGGCGTTGACCGTTTCTTGAGCGGCGTTGCTCGCGGTACCAAAACACTCAATGCCGCACCCCCCCTCCCGCGCACCGGTTTTCGCACCTGCGTAGGGCCTGGCGCCGCTCCGCACCACCTCTCCGCTGGTGATGGCGGCGCGCATGCAGCTGGACGCGCAGGCCGCCGTCCACGCGCAACAGCATGGCATGGGCATTGGCCACGGTCTGGGCGGGGCTCACCACCACAACCACCACGCCCCCAACTCGCTGCACCTGCACCAGCACAGCAGTAGCATGCCGCAGCTAGCACTCCCAGAGCAGGTGGCGGCGCAGCAGCAGCAATCACAGACACAGGCTCTGATGCCGCCGCCGGCGCCGCGGCCCGAGTGGACCTCCTCCAGCCGCAAGGTGGGCGCGCACAACCATTACCGCCTGGACGGCAACGCCGGCACGGGCCACTTGCGGCAGTGGGGCGTGCACGTGTCCACGAGCAGCAGGAGCGCCGGCTCGGCGCACATGCCGGGCTTTGGTGATGCCGCCATCGGCGCAGCTGCGGCCGCGGCCACAGGAGCAGGCGGCGGCGGCGGCGGCGGCTTCCCGGTGTCGGCGGTGGCGTCATCATCGACGGCGGCGGCCATGCAGACGGAGTTCCCCGAGCTTATGAGCGCGGCGCGGCGCGGCGACGGTGCCGTTGTGGGCGGCAAGCGCGGCGCGCCGCCCCCGAGCAGCAGCGGCGCCTGCAGCCCCATGCTTGAGGACACGCCCGGGGATCCCTGGACGGCGGCGGCTGCGGGCACTGTGCAGTCGTCCCCGCGGCTCATGTCCACACAGGAGTCGGCAACCGGCGTGCCGCTGCCGCCGGCGCCGGAGACCACAGCGGCGGCCCTGGCCGCGCTGGTGGGCGCGCCGGCGGCAGGGGCGCCGCGCGTGCCGGCCGGCGACGGGCCTTGGCGCATGTCCTCAGCTGCGGCGGCGCCGCCGGTAACGGCGGCGGCGCCGCCGGTGCCGCGCACCTCGGACAGCAACATGTCGTTGGGCAACCCCTCAACCAACGGCCTCATGTTCGGCCGCCAGACCATGTCTGGTACGGGCATGTACGGCTACCATACGTTGTACGGCATGTGGGGCATTGCGGAGGGCAGCGTTGGGAGCGCGGGCTCGCTGGGGGCAGGGCACAGCGCAGCGGCGGCCGCGGCCGCTGCCGCGGCGGCGGCTGCCATGGTGGGCGTGACAGGGCCCGGTGCTGCGGGTGCCAGTGGCGCAGGAGGCGGCACAAGCGGCGGCGCGTCTGGGGCGGCTGCTGGGTATGTCCGGCGGTCCTCCTGTGAGGCATGGGAGCTGCGGCGCAGCGTGACGGACGAGGAGCTGAGTGCAGCCATTAGCAAGACGTGCGACGCCACCGGCAGCGCGGCGGTGCTGATGGAGAGCATATTTAGCGAGGTCACCTTCGCAGTCAAGTGAGTCGCGTCACGAGCACATCAGCATCCATGGCTGGCGGCCTGTAGTGCTTCACAGCAACCCTGTTGCGCGTACCCAAATCAGCCACTACAAGCATTGCATGACCCTGTTTGCTCGTCCCATACTGCCGTATCTTCATCCTTTTCCTGACCAGCGCCATGAACCGCTTGCCCCTGCCGCCGCGGTGAACAGGACGCAGATCATCCACGCGGGTGACCCGCTGGACCGCATCTACCTCATCACTGCCGGCGAGGTGGAGATCTACCACGATCTGCAACAGGACGGCCCGGACGCGCGCTGCCCGCACAAGCCCATCATCGAGGGTACGTCCGTCGCCAGCTCGGCGCCAGCGCCGCTTGCAATGCTGCTTACCCGCCGGCATCTGGGTTGTCCTCACGAGCTTATCCAATTCTGAGTAGCTGTGCCACGCACACCCGCTATCACAGATATTATGTTGACTCCAGTTGCGCTTCCAATCAGCACCCGTCTTACACTCTTGTAACGCCTGGCCTGCTCCTCCTGGCCGCTGCCTGCAGGCTTGTCCGACCCCGAGTCCGACCTGGACGACCCCAGCGACTTCCTCAACATACGCCTGCCAGGCACCAGCGGTGCCGTGCCGCAGCTGGAGCGCCTGTCCACCGGCCTTCTCAACTTCACAGGCGGCGGAGGCGGAGGCGCAGGCGGCGGAGGCGGTGGTGGCGGCGGCGGTGGAGGCGGTGGAGGCGGTGGCGGTGGCGGAGGCGACCGCAGCACGCACGGCGGCAACGCCGCCTCGCACGCCATCGGGGCCGCGGCAGCGGCCATGTCGGCGGCCGCCGCCGCCACAGGCGGCGGAGCCAGCAGCCCTTCCCTCCTGCCCGGTCCCAACAGCGGTCACTTGGGCGGCGGCTGCCCGTCGCCGTCCGTGTACGGCTTCACGGCGGCGCCGCGCTCCACAGGGCACGGCGGCGGCGGCGGCCCCAACAGCTCCAACATGGGCCGCATGCACCGGGAGCCCAGCAGCAGCAGCCTGGGCATGCTATCGCGCGGCGCCACGCAGACCGGCCACCTGATCGTGGCGGTCAAGGGGCCGGGCGACAGCCTGGGCTTTGCGGGGATGGTGCCGGGCGGGGACGGCAGCAGCGGCAGCGCGGGAGGCAGTGGCAGGGCGTCGCAGCCGGCGTGGTCGGTCAACGTGCGCGCGCGCACACAGGTGACGGCGTTTGTGGCCAGCATCGAGTCGCTTCACAAACTCGCCAAGGCCAACCCACAGGTGCGTATTAGGCAACTGCGCCCTTGCCAATGAGTGGAATGGGGCTGCGCGCTTCCGGTCGAGCGCCAGCCTCTTGCGTGCAATCCCGCTTGGTCTTGGGCTTCGCGCCGTTCCCTCTTTGCCTGCCTGCCATATCCGCCCGGCGCTGTTGGCTCTTCGCGCCCACTGCCTCTCGCCTGCACGCACGCAGGTGGAGCCGCTGCTTCAGCAGATGGCCGTGCAGCAGGAGACGGACCTGGCGGTGGCGGAGGCGATGCGCTCGCTGCGCCTGGTGGGCAGTGGCAGGCCCAGCGCCAGCCAAGGCAACACCAAGGCGCCGGGCACAAGCTCTGCCGCCACTGCGTCCACAGCAGCAGCTCCAGGGGAGGCCGGCGTGTCGGTCGGCGCGGCGGCAACAAGTGCCGCGGCGGCGGCCAAGGCGCCGGGCGGCTTGGACTCGAGCAGCGGCCGCGGGTTTGGCAGTGCCTTCGTCAGCGCAGTGGACATCGCCCTGCCCGAGCTCTGCGTCCTGCCGGGCGACTCGGACGCCGCCTCGCAGCCCGCGGACGCTGCAGCCAAGGTGCAGTGCCGCATGAGCGGCAGCGGCCTCGGCGGCATGGCCAGCGGCGCCGGCGCCGGCGGTGGCGGGTCCATGTGCGGCGGTGGCGGCGGGCTGCACGCCGGCTTGATCAGCAGCGAGGCGGAGAGCGAGTCGTGCGGCACAGCAGGCACCACCACCACCGGCCTCACGGCGCTGACGGCCGCGTCGTCGCCGGGCGCCTCGCTGCCGCAGCGCCTGGCCGTCTTCGCGACCTCGTCGTCGGGCTGCTATGGGGCGGTCGGGCTGGGCGCCGGCGGAATCGGCTATGGTGCATTAGGCGGTGGCGGCGGTGGCGTAGGGCACACCACTGCCGACGGCGGTTACACAGGCTGCGGTGGCGGCGGCGCCGATATGATGGACGCGGGACCCGGTCGCGCGCGTGGTGGCTCCGAGCAGCAGCTGTGTGGCGGGGCGATGGGCGAGGCAGGGGAAGAGGCAGCCGCGCTGGACATGATGGTCGGGTAGCGCACGCGAGATTGATTTAGCTTAATGGTGAGACACGTACTTTCAGGTTTTTTTGTCCGCTTTGACCTTAATGTATGCCTTTCGCAAATGGGGACTGTGAGGGCTGGTCCTGCGAAGAAACGTGAGCAGGGTGCGAGCACAGAGGAGCGACGAGGGCTGGGAGCGCAAAGCTTGTAGCCAGGTTTTGCGGCCTGAGCCTCGCATACGGAGGTTCGTCCTCCGTACGGTAAGTGGGATGTTTGTTGTAAATGCGCTTGATGCTGGAGCGCATGATGTTGAACGTTTGAGCTGTTAGCCCAGCCGTTTGAGATTCGGGCGGAGGTGAGAGCCGTGGGGTTGTTTACGCATTTGATTCGCATAAAGAGTGGCCATCCGTTGGCCGTAAGCCGTGCACTTTACGTTCAGTTGGACGCAATCATCAGCAAGCCGGGCGCACTGGCGTGCTGCTAAGGAGGACCGCGTTCCTTGGTTTGTTGGCATTGCCCTACGTTGCTAGGGGGGTGTGGTAGGCTTTCAGTGTTTCGTTCATGTGTGCGAGGTGGGGCCCGGTTGGACAGGCGGGGCAAGGCTGGCCGCTTTTAAGCGGGCCGCAGGTGACTGGACCGCCCTGACCTGACCGCCCTGACCGCCTTGACCCTGACCCGGTGACGTGGACATCCAACGAGGAATTCCGTGGGGGATCCAGTGGGGCAGGTGGCGGGGAATAAGATAGGTGCCGTGCAGGGATGGTGCTCCATCTCAATGCACAACCAGTATCTGATTTAATTTGTGCGTCAAGAGAGCTACTATGCCAAGGGCTAGGAATGGTGATGCCGTCGAATGTGCGCTTGCGGAAGGAGAGAGCAAGAGAAAGTTGTGGGTTTGCCTTACATGCATTCAGTGAGGTTGCAGCATCCCCTGCTTTTGCAACTCCTGATCGTTTTGTGGTGAGCATGCATAGCACTGATGAAGCGAACGAACTGCTTCGACTGATGCGACAGTGACAGTGACAGTGACAAACCGCTGCGGAGGGTGGGCTCCGCGTGTGGAGGTGTGTTTCTTTAACAAGCCGACAGTGTGGAGGGCACTGTAAGTCGTTCAGTTTGTCTGCTGGGGAAGCTGCGTCGGCCACCGCTGTTGCGTTTGCCGCTGGCCTTACCCAGCTTTGCGGCGCACAGTGAACGCTACCAACACGGCAACACCAACTGGACGCTCGCCTTAGCGGTGCTGTTGGCGTCGGCGGCCCCGAGCCTTCGACGGACTACCGTGCAGTTTGCCCTTGCCCTTCAACTGCCCTCACGTCCGCACGGCTGTCGTGCTGTCAGCTCCCGCCTGACGAGTGTGTTGCGGCACCGCTTACACATCATGTCTGAAAGCATGCCTGATCATGGTCATCCTGCGGCCCGTGCCTTGCTTTTGCCTGGGTGCGCAGTGGCGCTTTCCACCCTGTTGAGTGCGTTGTCGTGACGTCCTCCCTTGGCTCCCCATGGCAATCTAAACAGCTCCCCACCTCATGTCCCAGCCAAACCCACCAAAACCACCAAACCCACCAGGATCACAAATTTACAACCCTCCGCCTCGCAGCCAGCCGCTCTCCTACTCCTGCACCTGCTTGCAAGCACTTGCACCCGCTGACACGCCACGCGCGCCCCACACCACATACGCCTGCACAAGAGCCATGACTGGGCTTTGCACCTCACTACCCCTCCCTTGCGGGGCCACTGGTCCCACCGGGAGCCTACTGCCGCCATACGACCGGTACGCCACTGCCCCGGTCTACTCGTCGTCGGCCGCATCCCCGGCGTCGTCGTCTCCGTCGTCGGCCGCCGCCGCCGCCTCGCCGCCGCCCGCCGCCCCGGACGCCTTGTAGGCCTTCATGGCGTCAGCGTACCGCACCTTGTCCTTGGCGGCCATCTCGTCGTAGGGAGCCTGCGTGGTTTGCATTACACGGGATAGGACAGAACGTGAGCAGGTGTTAACAAACCGTAGAAATGCTTGCAACGGGCGCAAGTCATACCATGAGAAGGCCCGCCAGCTGCTAGTCCGTCCACAAACAGAGCAAGCCGAGCACCTCCCTACGCACACACGCGCAGGCCCCCACACGCATACGCACGCACCTTCTCCTCGGCGCTCATCGCCTTCCAGCGCTCTCCCAGCAGCTTGCCCACCTCGCCAAACGCAATGCCTGCATGGAACCGCAAGGATGACAGGTCCTTTCAGGTGCATACCACTGGAGTGGGGCCGTGGAGCAGCCGCTACAATTACAGCACTAACAACAACATGCAGCGGGGGCCATCGCTGGAGCACAAAGCGAGAGTTGCGAGCAGCAGCTGCCGAGATGCTGCGATCGCCCCCAGCACGCGGCGCTCACCCGGGTTCTCGGCCTTGACCTTGTCGCGGTTGGAGTTGCTGAAGTACATGAAGGCGGACAGGTTCTTCTTGGGCGCGTTGGGGTCCTGTAGAGTGGGGGTGGGGGTCCAGGCAGTTGGGGGGGCGAAGTGCTGGCAGGTGGGGCGGAAGGAAGGAAGCCAGGGTGGCGGTACGGCGAATGACAAACGGCTCGGGAAGGGCCGGGATCGCGGGACGCAGGAAGCGCAGCACACACTTGACTTGTGGTGCATGGACCTCCAGCGGCCTTCCTCTCGGCGCGTCCTGCATGCGCCCGCCCACACGCCCGCCCGCCCACACCTTCTTCTTGCGCTCCTTCTTAGGCTTGGCGCCGCCCTCGCCCTCCTCCGTAGCTGCCGCCTTCTTGCCCTTCTTGCCCTTGCCACCGCTGCCCGGAGCCGCGTCGGCACCAGACGGCGAAGTTGCAGGTTTCTCTGTCGTGCGGGACACGCACATGAAACGGCTTAGGTAGGTGCCAACACTGCCGAATGCAAGCAACGACAGGCGTATTCATCAGGGTCGCCCGAGTGCACGGCTCTCATCCCAGTGCCGGTCCGCGCACATCAGCACAGCAGCTGCTCACTGACCCTTGGCCGGCTTCTTCTTGGGAGGAGGCGCCGCCGCCGCCTCGCCCTCCTCGCCGCCGTCCGCGTCGCCCTTCTTGCGCTTCTTCTTGATGGCGTCCACCGCCACACCTGTCAATGCCGGGGTTCCTTTCGCTTAGAGCTCTAGGCTAGCAGCATTGGAAGGCGCGCCGCATCACACAGCCGCCCCCACCGATGCACCCCGTGTCCTCCTGCCTCCCGAACACCGCACACCCGCCCCAAATGACCCGCCTCCGCCCACCCTCCCTCCCCTGGCTCACCCTCCTCGTCAATCATCTCGGCATCGTCCTCCTCGTCAATGTCCTCACTGCTGTCAGTGCCGCCGCTGGCCTCGAAGTCCTCATCCTCGTCGTCCTCGTCGTCGTCCGCCTCCGCCGCCGCGCGCCGGATGCCTGCAGCGCCGACATCCGGGTCAGTAGGTGCAAGGTGAGCGAGCAACGCGGTGAAAAGCAGAAACAGCGAGCAGGAAGGCTGCAGGCCCGCTTGCGGCACATGTGAGAGCATGCGGGCGACGGCACACCGCAGCCCTACCCACGCTTACAGCCGCAAGCGCGCATATGCATAACACCCAAACAACCCAACTATCCGACACCACCACCAACAACACCACCCACAAACACACATACACACACATACACACATACGCCCGCACCCACCTGGGTCCATGTCGTCGTCCTCCATGCCAGGCTTGGCGCCGCCGGGGCCGTGCTGCGCCGAGCCGAAGTTCTCGATGGGGATCTTCTTGGCGCGGATGAACTCAAACAGGTTGCCCCACTCGCTGCGCTGGATGTTCCTGTGGCGGCGGGGTGGCGCACCAGCCGAGTGCGTGCAAGCGGCGTGAGTGGTGGTGTGCGCCGCGCCGTGTACACGTCCAGTCACGTCGCCACGCTCAACTCTCCGTGCAAGCGGCCAAGAGCACGGCTCCCAGCGACCCAAGCCGCACCCAGCGCACCCAGCGCGTCCTCCCCCACCCACCATCCCCAATGCGCCACGGCGCCACCACCTTCACCCGCTAACCCACCTGCCCGCTGCCTCCTCCTCCCCCTCCTCCCTCCTCCTCCTCTTCCTCCACCTCCTCCTGCCCCCTTCCCCACCTCACCCCTACCCCTACCCCACCCCTACCCCCACCCCAGCTCCCACCTGAACTGGTGCTCCGCGCCGCCCTTGAGCCGTACCACCAGGTCAAACGTGCGCACGGTGCTGGACACGGCGCCGCTGCCCTGCCGCGCAAACTCCACGCTCTCAATGTCGTTGTCAGGGATGAGCAGCGGCGGCTTGTGCACGTAGAAGAAGCCGCGATCCAGGGGATATAGCTGGCCGTCATCGGCCTTATAGGAGCAGCGCACCGACACGCCGTCGCCGGCCGCGTTCTTGAAGTGGCCCGGCCGCGTGATCCGCGCGCCCGACAGGCCGCGCAGCAGCTTGGCAAACACCTCCCACACCGGGCCGGTCATGTCGGCGGACAGCTTGCCGCCGTTCTGTGGGTGGGGCGGGCGAGAGAGCGGTGAGTGGGCGGGTGGGGCGGCAAGGGGGTGGTGGGGTGGGGTGATGGGGTGCATGTAGTAGTCAACGCAATCGGACACGTCAGCAGCAGTTTGGGCGGGGCGACAACAGCGACGGCAAGGAGGTGAGTTCAGGAGGCGGGTGCCAGATGCGGTAGGACAGCCTTCACAGCACGGAGAACTAGACAGCCCCGGCGCGCTCACACGGACTTTCTCCGCCTCCTGCCCTCCCCATGCGCCCCACCTTCTCGTTCTTTGCCGCCAGCGCCTCCTCGGTGATGTCCAGCTCCACGCTGATATCGTCGTCGGTGGGGAATTGACACAGCAGGTGAGCATAGTAGGTCTGAAGGGGGGAGCGGGGGAGTTACATTCATGATTAGCTAAGGAAATGGTAGACGGTAGGCAATCTTGGGGGAAGAGGTCGGGTTGGCTTGGGTAGGCGAGGAAGCGGAGTGGGTGCTGAAGGCGGGGGGGCGCCTGACCGGTTCAGAGCGGAGCTCGCGAGGCCGGTAGCAGCCACATGGCACACAAGTGTATGATGTTGACGGCATGCGCGCTGTTGCATGTGCCGCGAACCGGTTTGACCGGTGCAGCCCCGTTCGCCCGCTCTCGCTCTCTCCCGTCCTACTCCTTGCCCGCCACACGCACCTGGCCCTTGCGGATGGGCGGGTCCAGCGAGATGACCACCAGCGTGTGCGGCGTGTTGTGTTTGGGCAGGATGAAGATGCGCTGGATGGAGGCGTAGCGCACCTTGAAGTCTTGGGACTGCAGGGTTGTGAGGGGTGGCGGGATCGGAATCGTGATGGGATAGCGGGGGCGCATTTGTGGTGCGGTATGCGCAACAATGCCTTCCCGCGGCCCCCGGCATCCCGCCTGCACGCCCTGCTTGAACGTTGAAAATGCCCGTGCCGCTTCTCCCGCAACAAATGACGTTGACCCCTGCTCACGCTTTGCCGCGCAAAACACCTCGCATCCTAGCGCCCCCGAGACTTCCTGCCCCCTCCGCATGTCGCCACCTACTCCTCCGCCATTGCTGCTTCCCTTTTGCCCGCACCCCCGCCACCGCTCTACTGCTTCAGTCCCAACCTTGCAAACCCCCCCGCCATCTTCCCAACATTCCCATGCACGGCCTACACACGCAACCCCGATCTCCGACCCCAGCCCGGCACTCATCTTCCCCTCTCCCCTCCTCCCTCCTCCCTCCCCTCCTCCCCCCCTCCGCTTTCCTCCCTCCCTCCTCCCTCCTCCTTCCTCCCCCCTCCTCCCTCTTCCTCCCATCCTCCCTCCCTCCTCCCTACCCTGCCCTCCCTCCTCCCTCCTCCCCCTCACCTGTCCTCCCAGCTGCAGGTAGCCCAGGTGCATCTCCACTTCGAAGCGGCCGCGGGGCGCCACAATGCCCACCTCGCTGAACACACACACCGGCTCGTCCGCCGCCGCGGCCTCCGTGTCCGCGTGCGGCAGCAGCGCGTCCAGCATGACCTGGGGAGAGGAGGGAGGGAGGGAGGCGGGGCAATGCCGCTCGACATGCCTCCATGGCGTGTTGACAAATCCATAGGGCATCGCGCCCCGACAGGTGTAAGCATTTCCCCCGACTGCTGGCCGCCCGCCCAGCTGCCAATCATGCCCCCACACCCCCACACATACACCCCTCAAGTCGCTCTCACCCCCGGCATTGGCAATGGTTTACATTGGGATTGGAATAACCTAACCACCATCACCCCGTGCCATCCACCCCACCACACACTCACACACACGCCACCCCTCGCCCCCCACCCCCACCCCACACGGCCCGGCCCCACCTTGGCCGGGGGCACCTCCTCGCCCTGCGCCGGGAAGTCCTCATTGCCGGGCGGCACGTAGAAGGCCAGCTCCGTGAGCATGTCCTCCGCCACCTCGCCGCCCGTGTCGTCCACGTGCAGCTCAAGCATCACGTCGTCCTGCAGGTGAGGGGCGGAGCGGGGCGGGGCGCAGGGCGCAGGCTCAGACGCGTGAACGCCGCAGTTCGCTGCCCACCGACCCCTACGCTTTGCAACACACGCACGCGCGCGCTCACTCCCACGCACGCACATACACGCCCACCCACAACGCAGCCCGCTCTTTCCCGTCCCTGTGCTTTACACTACAACGTTCCGCAAACCCACACCACGGCCCATACGGCCATACACGGTCTTGGCATTCTCCTTTCCCATCTTCCTCTCCTCAGTTCCAACGCCCCACTCCTCCCCCCCTCTTCTCCCTCCCTCCCCTCCATCCACCCCACCCCACACGCCGCCCGCCCACCTTGGTCTGCTGCGCCGTGCACACGTCCGGTAGCGGCAGCTCGAACGCCACCTTGCCGCCCACCAGGAAGGCCAGGCTGGCGCCGCGCAGCTGCACGCCGCCCCAGTTGTGGCCGCTGGTGGACAGCGCGCCCTCGCTCACGCCCTCAGGCAGCGCCAGCGTGGTTCGGGAGTACTGCTGCAGCGTGTCCAGATCCTGAAGAGTGTGTTTGTGTGGTGGGGGGGGGGGCGCAGGGGGGTAGCTTATGCAGATGCCAACTAGCCCAAGGCCCGGGACCCAGCCCACAGGTCGCGGGAGTGGTTGCGTATTGTCAAGGAAGGGGAGCACCAAGTAGGGTAGATGAACCAAGCGGCGCAGGGAGGTGCAGAGGCGGTTGTGCAGTTGATACAGGGCAACAACGGACAAGGGAATACGGCTACTAAAGGAGCGGCGGGAGACAGGGAAGAAGGGGTGCAGCAGGCTGCCAAGTCCAAGCGGCGTGGTGCCAAGCGTCTCTGAAGCTGCCGGGCTGCCGACTACTCCCCATGGCGACTGAGCCAATTGGTGCACCACCGCACAGCTCATGCAGCTACCAGCTGTTGGGTTGCCGCCCCGCGTCGGTCCAGGCCCCGGCCGGCCGGCATTGCAGGCCCCGCGTGCCGGACCCGGCCAAGCCCCCTGCACCCGCTCGGCCCCCCGGCAGCGCCGTTAACGCAGCGCACCTTGTCCCTGAACCCCAGGAAGTTCACGGTGGGGCCGCCCTTTCGCCGAACGCTCAGCTGGCAGCCCCGCGGGACTTTAGTCCAGGACAAGGCTTCAATTTCGTCCTTCTTCACCTCAACCAGCTTGCTGCCCTGCTTCCGACGCCATGTCAGCCCGGTAGGAGCAAGCTTCAGGACTCCCGAAGCCTGCGAGTAGCAAACCGGATTGGGATTTCGCGTTGGCGCGCCAGTGCTCGCTCAAGTGCGCCGACGACAGCGCGCCAGTCTGAGCGCTGCTCACCACTCCACCGCGGCCACCAAGCCAGATCTCTCCGAACGCCTGCACGCCTTCGGCCATGGCTGCCGAGGAGGCGCGAGGGCCGCAAACTCAAATGCCAAAGATCGAGCTACGTCGGTCTAGCGTTGTTCCTGGAAAGGTTGGTTGATAGGATTACGTATATCTTCGTAATATAGAATGGCAAGCAGCGGGAGACCAGAGTTCGCCCTTGTTTGGCGCGCCAAGTGCCAACTCAAGCCTAGCTTTAGCAGAACTAGCCTAACGCGTGCCAATCTACAACAAGTTGCTAATTTGTATATTGCAATTTGCTTGTCGGCGGGCGGTCCTGTGCATCGGCGATGCCCATCGGCACGCCCACGCACCACGCACGGCACACGTCCAAAGGGCCCCCGCAAACATGCCATCTCTTGCACATGTTGCTGGCGTGTGCTAGCTCGGGTAATTCATGCGCACACGCAATCTGCTCCTACACCTGGGCCGTGCAGGCCAAGACAACTAGGCCAGTGCTGTGGCGCTGCTGCCAAGGTCCCGCCAGCGCCAGGGCTGCACGAAGCGGTTCACCCATCACGGCCGCCACGCAGCCTGCGCCACGTGCGCTTGCGGATGATACCGTCCAACCTGGGCCTTGTCACATGCAAAGTACGGACAAGTCCTACGCAATGCTGTCGTGTCAAGTGCAACCTCTCCATTCAGCCATGTGCAGGAGTGCAGGACTCCGGCGCCCCCGCTGCCCAGATTGCATTGGTTACAAGAGGGACCTGCTGACGCACTTCACGAGCCAGTGGCGTGGAGAACGAACACCCTGCTCTGGACCCCAGGGGCGTGCCGCCTGCGACGCCGTCGGCCTTCTCTAGCTCTAGTAGGCTCCCTGCCCAGCTGCCGAATCGAAATGCAATGCAAGGAAACGCCCACTCAGTGCCCGCCATGACGTGCAGCTGGTTCAGTCCAACGGAAACCCCGCGCTAGTCCGCGCTTCCAGCGGGCTCGCAAGTCCACCCAGTCCTGTGTTCCTCTCTGACCCGACGCATTGCTGCGCCCCATCACGACCCACATCTCGCCCATGCCATAAATGCTTCACCCTCACCCACAAACACGCACGCTCTTTCAATCTTTCAAAAAGGTTTAAGTCTGTCAGCATCTATGAATGGGGGCCCAGCCTCGCAGCTACCTGCACCCGGCCATGTGTCGCGTTGCAAGCCTTCTCGATGCGCGCACAAACAGCAACGCGGTCAACCCGTAGCTGCGTCTACATTCTGGGCTGTCTCTTCATATGCTCGCTCGCTCGGCCATACGTACACTCACTCAATGCAGTCCGCACGCGACCGCACACCAATGCCACCAAGCTCACCCGGACCACGCATGCATCCTCGCAAGAACTCCTGGAATCACGCCAAAACGGCAAACCTTCCACTCCCTAAACTCCAGTACAATGGCTCACACAATTATGGACATGTCCAGGACTACTGCGGCAGTGCCTGCTGCGGCTGCTGCATCGCTGCCAGCACCCGCTGCACCGCTATCTGCGCCGCCTGCTCCGCCGCCGCTCGAGCTACCTCCTCCAGCGCCGAGCGCTCCACCACCACTAGGCCCGGCGGCAATGACGCCTGCGCCAGCTGCGGCGAGGCCTGTCCGCCGCCGCCCCCTCCTGCACCCAGACTGCCGGAGGCGGCGCCGGACAGCGGCGGCCTGAGCGACGTCCCAACTCCCATCCCAGGAGCAGCGCCGCTAGACGAGCCCCGAGATGGCGCCTGCCTCCCGCTGCCGCTCCCGCTCCCGGCGCCACTCCCTCTGCTACCAGGGCCGTGACCGTCACCCATCGCCGCCGCAACCGCATCCCGCGCCGCCTCCCGCGCCGCGGCGGCGCTGACCTCCGCCAGCTGCTGCCTCAGCGCCGCCGCCAGCCGGTCCTCCAGCCCCGCCGCCGCCCGGCGCTGCGCCTCCTCCATGGCGCCCATGCGCTCCAGCAGCCGCTTCTCCAGCTGCACCGCGTCCTCCAGCAGCCCCTCCGCCGCGCCGCCGTCACCCACCTGGCCCATGCTGTTGCTCAGCCCCAGCCCCAGCCCGCCGCCGCCGCCGCGCTGGCCGCCGCCCACGGCGCTGTGCCGGCCGCGCCCGCCGCCGCCCAGCCCCAGGCCGCCGCCGCCCAGCCCGCCGCTGGCCGCCACACCGCCCAGCCCGCCGTCGCCGCCGGCGGCGCCGCTGTTTATCTTGAGGTTGCTGATCATGGTCAGCATGCGGCCCTGGAAGTGCTTCTGCTGGGCCACCAGGTCGTCCATCAACGTGCTCACGAAGCGCTTGGTCTCGCTCATGCGGCCGTACCAGCGCGAGGGCGGCGCCAGGGAGCGGCGGGTGGCGCCGCCCGCCAGCGCCGTGTCCGCCTCCGCGCCCGCGTCGGCGCTGGCCGCGTCCACCGTGGCCGCCTCGGGCTGTTAGAGACACGTGTGCGTTTGAGCGTGTTTGTTAGGAAAGCGCAAGGTGAAAGGTGCGAGTTGCTGAACAAAACCGGAACAAGGTACACCCAAAAGTATGTGTGTTCGCGCACGGGTTTGGAATGTCAAGGTTGGAAGCGTGTAGCGCAAGGGCGCACGTAGGCGCATCAAGGCGCGCGGTCACCATACAATGCACGCGCCGCAGGGAAGACCCTCACGTGTGGTCATTGCCCCTGCCCTGGCACTTCAACAGCCCCTCGCGCCCCGCCGCCGCCCTCTCACCGTGATGATGTACAGGTCCGTCTTGGCGAGCGCCTCCAGCATGCGTCGTGCCAGGCCGGTGGGCAGCACCGACTCAGCCTCCACGATGAGCGTCAGCTTGTTGCGCAGGCTCTCGAAGTACTCGTTGTCGTTGATGCGCTCGTAGCTGTCGTTGATGATGGCTGCGGGGAGCGGCGGGAAGAGGAGAGGGGTGCGTGGGAAGGGGCGGGTGGCGTGTGGGATGCGTGGGGGTAAGGATGCGTGCAGAGGCGAGGTGCATTCTGAGGAGCGAGAGCAAGGACCGAAGCGCAGGGAAGGAAGGAACGAGCGATGTGCGCCAGGGATGGAGTGAGCGCTGGGGCCGCAGGGCTCGCGCTCACCGATCAGCTGTTGGCGCCACGAGGCAGGGCGGGAGCGGCCGGCAGGAAGGGGGCGTGGGGGTGCATCAGGGCAGGAGTAAGTGTTAGTCTGATATGCGTTGGTACAAGTTCAAGTGCCGAACCACATGCTCTGCAATGATGACAGGCGGCTCCTGCTGCCAACGGCACGCGGAAGCTTAAGCAGTCCCACCGCCCAGTTCATCCAAAGCAACGCCAGCCATGAGCCACTACTAGCGCTGCCACGCACCAGGTTCAACAGGATGATCGTAACAAGGATCTGGTAGAAAGACGCGAAGAGGCGCAGCAGCACGTTCAGCGCGTCGCTACCAGCGTCCATGGCCTGTGATTGAATGTAAAGGGGGGACCACGAAAACGTGTGTGTGTATGTGTGTCAGAGAACACAACCAAGGCATAATGCGACTGTTTGTACATGTGTCAAGGCGCACTCGTGTATCGTATGAGGAGTAGCGGCAGCAAGGCGATGACTCGCAGTTGCACAATGGAGGGGCAGATTGAAGCCATGATCGCGCAGAAAAGGCTTACGTCTAATGTTGACTTTTGGAAGTCGCCGAAGATCATGGTGAACAGCTGCTCAAACGTGGCGGGCATGCCGTCACCCTCGCTGCCCTGTTGGGGGGAAGGTGATGGGGATGGGCGTGCTTGCAATGAGTGTGTGCAACAAGCCCCATCGGCCACCATGGCGTTGCATTGTTAGCAGAGCGGTTGACCAGGCTACCCCCCCCCCATGGGCAACAAATGTTGCTGAAGAGGCGGGGCCCACTAGCACAGCGCCTCTGGCAGGCTAAGCGCACGTGCTCAGTGCACGTGTCAAGTGCCCAATGCGTGACGCACCTTGAGGACGCTCATGGCCAGGCCCCAGCCAATGAACAGGATGCCTGCAGCAGACGACAGGGCGGCACGTTGCCGGCACGTCGGTTCCTTGGATCACGTGAGAGCGCAGCTAAACACACAACAAGCACAGCGGCACCGCTGTACCCTGCCCGAAAACACCACCACCACCACCACCACCACCACCACCACCACCACCACCACCACCACCACCACCACCACCACCACCACCACCACCACCACCACCACCACCACCACCACCACCACCACCATCGCGAGCACCCAACGCCAAGCAGCCGTCTTTTCAGTACACACGCTTCCCCTCCCACCCTCCTTTCCACCTCTCCTCTCCGCGTCCTCTCCGCCTCTCCACCAGCCCCTGATCCCCTCCACCCCGGGCTCCGGGTCCACTCACCCAGGAAAACGAAGAACAGCGAGAGGTCGCGCAGCACCTCGATCACCATGCGGAAGAAGGAGCCCAACCGGTCGTCCGCCATGGCGAAGTACAGCAGGCGCAGGAACAGCAGCGCAACCTGGGGCAGGTGGAGGGGGCAGTGCGGGCAGGTAGGTAGGCGGCGAGGTGGGGCAACGGGGCGATAGGGTCAGATAGGCAAGGGATGCGGAACAGGGAGGCAGGCGCACGGGTTAGGCAGGCAGGTAGGGGGGGTTTGGCGCAGTGTGGTTAAGTGTGGGACGGTGTGTGAGCGGCTCACCTCCACCGCCGCCAGGCCGCGAAGCAGCCCCGGCTCACTGTTGCAGCCCTGTGTACGTGTGTGCCGGAGTTTGGGTGCCAGGTGATTGAGATTCGAGGCAAGCAATACCAGGCGATAACAAATTTCCAAGGCCGCGCGCAGTCCACGGAACAAGGCAACCAGCCGCACTGTAACGTCCTTCGCGCTGCCCTGCTCTTCTCAAGAGGCCGACGCGGAAGGCAACAGGCACACGCACACGCACACACACGTGCTCACCAGGTGTGTGACGATGATGGTCCACACGATGGCTGATGAGGCGAAGTCCATGAGGTTCCAGGGCTGCCGCAGCCAGTCCAGCTTGAAGAACAGCACCTGCCGGAACTCCTGCATGATGCACGTCTGCGGAGCGCGGCCGGCGAGCGACACACAGCAGCAGGGGGCAGACGAGGCCAGGGGCGGCGCGAGTTGAGCGATGCAGAGGCGGCAGGGTCGATGGGGAAAGAGCAGCTACCCAGCACCGCGTGACGCGGCTGCTCCGTCCGCTTGGCCACCGCGGCACAGCACCGCCCGCCTACCTCCCTGTCGGCCAACCCGCCTCACCGTTGTGAGCACGGCCAGGCTGATGAGCAGGAAGCGCTGCAGCTGGCTGGGCGGCAGCGAGCAGTCGGAGGTGGGGGTGACGGCGGTGATGGCGGCGCCCAGGACGGCGGTGAAGGCCTCGGGCGAGTAGGACAGCGAGAAGGCGTACACCATGAAGAACGCCCTGTGTACAGGCGTGTTGAAGAGAGAGTGTGTGTATGTTTGTATATGTGTGTTTGTGTGTGTGTGTGTGTGTGTGTGTGTGTGTGTGTGTGCAGGTGAGTAAAGTATCTACACAGGGAAAGGCATAGAGGAAGGGTCAACACCATGCATGCGAATGCGCCAGCAAAGCGGGCCGGTGCAGGTGTGACTCAAGTGGGCAGGGGGGCCGACTGGCCATGCGCCCGACAAGCCACCTACGCAACGGGCACACCGCTGGTCGCGTCCCGCCGGCCCTGCCATCGGCTATCACCCCCTGTCACTGCCACCACCCCATGGGCTCCCACCCGCCCATCGCTGCCTCCCGGCCTCGCCGCCGCGCCGCTCACATGTACACCAGGTGCTCCAGGAACTGCAGCAGCAGGAAGTAGCGCGTGAACACCTGCCAGCGCCACGTGATGACGGCGCGCATGATGGGGCTGGCGAATAACTCGCCGTTCACCTGTGATGGACACGGGGGTTTTAGAAGCGTGTGTGTGTATACTCCAACGGCAAGCAAAGGAAGGCTTAAAACGGTGGAGGGCGGGTTGAAAAACGCATCCCGCCCAGACGGCACCGTGTGTGTATGTGTGTGTTTGTGTGTGTGTGTGTGTGCACTGCCGTACCTGCGGTGACGATGCCAGCTTGTACAGCAGCGTGGCCGGCATGGCGGCGGCGCAGCTCAGCGGCACACGGTGCAGCACAATGCGCGTGGTGCGCCCGCCCAGCGTGTGCGGCGCGCCCACTGCCGCCGCCGCCTCCGCGCCGCCGCCGCCGCCGCCTCCACCGCCCCTATCCGCTCCGCCCATGCCGCCGCCGCCACCACCTGCCCGGCCCGGCCGCGGCACGGCGCGGCGGTGGTAGTGCTGCGTGATGCCCAGCCACACCTCGGCTAGCATGTCCGGGTCGAGCAGCACCCGCAGGAAGGACAGGTAGTGGGGGATGACGCGGAAGTTGCCGAGCACTGCGGAGCCGGTGCCGCGCAGCATGCGGCTGCCGCCCGTGGCCTTGTCGGCGATGCGGCCCGCGTGCTTGGCCACCCGCCCGATGTGGCGCCGCGCCTTGCCCAGCCCCCGCTGCACGCGGTGCAGCTTCTTGCCCACCTGCGGTTGGAGCGCGTGTGTAACATGGGTTTTGTGTTTGCGTGTGTGTGTGTGTGTGTGTTGAAAAAAAAACAAAATGAAGCCCGCCCAGACGGCGCGCCGGAGTTACTTACGGATACCTACCGATACCGAGCGTCTACAAAGTAGCCGCGTCGACCCGCGTCATACTTACCCGCAAAAAGCCTGGAACCCCCCCTCGGGCGATCGACGAACGACCTGACCCCGAGTGGCACCCATATGCATTGTATGCGCCGCGCCCTGGGCGCGCTACAACGTTGACCCAGCACGCCTAATGCCCTGATTCCCGCCCGTGTGTGTGTGTGTGTGTGTGTGTGTGTGTGTGTGTGTGTGTGTGTGTGTGTGTGCATCGTTGCGGCAGAGCAGCGCAGCGGCATGATGCTTCGCTCTGTCCGCACCCACCCGTACCCACCACGTCCATGGCCGGCTGCAGGCGTATCTCCAGGCGCTCGTACCCCCGGAGTACCAAGTTGCCCAGCAGCCGCACACTGCTCTGCAGCCCGCGGGTGCCCAGACCCAGCAGCCCGGCCAGCAGGCCCAGCACCATCACCACCTGCGGGTTGAAGCGGCCGCGGAGCAAGGGCCGAGGGGCAAAGGCCGAGGGGCGAAATTGTCAGCAAGCAATGATGCTCAAGTCGTGGTGTCGCACATCGGGTCCGGGTAATGCATTGGGGCGGGAGGGATTTCCTTGTGCCCGAGCCCGACGAAATAGGTCCCAATAGTCAAGGAATCGTCGCCGAACCCAGAAATGCAGTGCGAGCTCCACGCATAACCTTCACAGTTTCGGTCATCTGGGACGGGCCTGAGGGTGGTTACCCACAGGCGGAGACCCCGCGCCCACAGCCAACACGGTACGCGGGCGACATCCCAGAATCCCATGCGCACAGTCCCAAAGATACAACACGTGCCACATCACACCGTGTTGCACAAGCCACCAACCCACGCACCGGTATGCTGCCGTACTGCCGGATCTGCCCCAGCGCCGCGTACTTGTAGGTCTGCCCGCGCAGCCGCTGCAGCGCGCCCATGTAGTCGGGCAGCCGAGTGGACGACAGCACAAAGTGCGTCAGCACACTCCACATGTTTGCGAACACGCACGCCTGCAGGATGTCCTCGCGCGCCATCGGCTCCGCCGCCTCCGCCGCCGCGGCGGCTGCCGCCGCCGCCGCCACGCTGGTGCTGGCGCCCCACGGCGCGGCGACGCCGCCCGGCCCCATCGTGGCTGCGCCGAAGGCGGCAAAGCCCTCGTCGTTGAAAAGGTTGGTGGTGGCGCCGAAGTGCACCGGCAGCGGCGCATCCGCTCCATCGCCGTGACCGTGACCATGACCATGGCCGCCGCCGCCGCCGCCGCCGCCGCGGTCTGGCGCCATGGACGGCGTCTCCGCCGGCTCACTAAAGGCCAGGTGCCGCGACCGGGGCTTGCTGGGGGAGGCGTGCTCCTCCTGCCCGCCGTCGCCGTCGCCGTCGCCCTCGCCGTCGCAGTCGGCCTTACCATCGCCGCTCGCACATGCCATGCACTCATCGCCGTGGCCGATGGCGCTGTTGGCGTTGCCGCCGGGCTCGTCACTCGTCACCACCGGCACCACTTTGTTGCTGGCGGCGCCGACATGGTTGCTGACTTCGGTGCGGTGGCCGGCCACGGCGCGCCGCCGCGCCGCCTCCGCCTCGCGCCGCCGCGCCGTCGCGTCCGCCGCCGCCGCGCGCATCGCCGCCGCCACGCTCAGCGGCACCACCCAGGGGCCGCGTGTGCTGGTGTTCAGCCTGGCAGGCAGCCGGACAGCAGCGGTGGGCAGGTGCACGGTGATTCAACACTCCAGCTCAGTAGAAGCAGCCAACAGCAACCATCACAACCACCGAACGCAGCTGTGCACGTTGTGCATGTGCACTGATGGACAGACGCACGGCGGCACGCCTGCGTGCACAGATCAAAGCCACGAGCAAAGCCACGAGCCAAGGCACGGGCAAAGGCACGGGCGCGGGGAACACCCAAGACCGGGCCGCTCACCGAATGGCCTCGCCCTTGCTGTAGACGGCGTAGAAGTCCTGGTCCAGGGACATGGGGATGGAGTCCCAGCGGTACTCGTCCAGCACCACACGCAGCGTGTCCATGCCGTGGATCAGCCGCGCCGCCTCGTGCGGGTGCCGCCGAGCCACCGCCCGCAGCAGGTCGATGTCGACCACCGTCCCCGACGTCGGGATCACAGGCGCGTAGGCAACGCTACCGCCGCTGGCGTAGGCGGCCACCGCCGCCGCCGTCGCGGCGGCGGAGGCGCGCGCGACGGACGCCGCGCCGCCTCCGCCTCCGGCGGCGCGGCTGGCCGCGCCAGCAGCCCCGCCGGACCCCGGCCCGAAGCCGCCGAGGCCGCCGCCGCCGGCTGTCCCGGTGTGCCCGATCGCCCAATCACGGGCGTAGAGCAGCTGGTTCACGGCCTTGGCGGCGGTGAAGACGGAGATCTGGCCGGCGTTGGCGCCGAAGCTGCGTGGCGGGTTTAGCGTGAGCGCGGCTATGCGCGCGACCAGGCGCAGCAGCACCGACCAGTCCACGGCGGTCGCGTGCTGCGCGATGGCCAGCCGCGTGCGCGCCGCGCTGGCGGCGGCGTTGGCGCCGCCGGCGTAGGAGGACGTCACGGACGCCAGCGGCCTGCGTGTGTGCACACATACACATACACATGCGGCGCCGTCAAGCCAACGTTCTCGCATACGTGCAAAAATTACGGATTGGGGCGGGAGGGCATACCGTATACAGGAAGTACCGTACTCCCCCTTGAAAGCACATACACACACACATACACACACACACACACACACATCTACACATGAAGCGATGCGGTGTCGCCGCCGTCTGCCCGCTGCACCCACCCGTCCAGCGAGCCGTCCTTGAGGTCCTGGTGCAGCCCGGTGATGGCGTCGGCCGTGTGCCTGAATAGGCTCTGTACCACACCCAACACCATGCTGTCCTCCGGAGTGGATAGCACCGCGCCGCCCCCGCTGCCAGCCGGCAGCCGCTCACTGCGCGTCAGCACGCGCCGCTTGCCGCCGCCGCCGGACCGGTGCTTGTGGCTGTGCGGCTTTTTGGATTTAGAGTCCGGCGCCTTGGATGGCTCGTGGTCGACGCCGTGTGAGTGCTTGTGCTGCAGGCGCTGCCGCAGACCGCCCTTGCTGGCGGCGGTGGCCACATCATCAGCGGCGGCGGCGGCAGCGGTGTCAGCCGCTGTCGCGGCCTTGGCCTTCCGCCGGCCGCTGCGCTTCCGCCTGGAGGCCGCTGACGCGGCGGAGGTGGCGGAAGCGGCGGAGGAGGAGCTGGAGGAAGAGGAGGAAGAGGAAGAGGAAGTGGCAGACGAGGTGCTGGTCCCGTAACCACCCTCATCCGACGACGACGACGACGATGAGCTACTGCTGCTACTGCTGCTACTGCTGCTGCGGGCCGTGAAGTGGCCGTAGTAAGCGTCTCCCTCCTTGCTGCCCTCGTGTGTGCTGCCGCGCCGCGGCTTGGAGCGGCTGGCGCCCGACAGCAGCGCGCTCTGGCCGGGCTGCAGCGAGCAGGCGCTGGCGAAGCGCGCGGCGACGGACGCGCCCGACGGCATCGGCAACGGTGTGGCGAACGAGGCGCGGTCGCCGTCGCCGTTGGCGTGGGGTGTGTACGGGTCGCCTTCGCCGCCGATGTCTTTCAGCGCGGAAGCAATGGTGAGGCCGGTGGGGGAGCTGACCAGGCCGCCCATGTGGATCACGGTACTGCCCGCGTCGCCCTCGCCGCCGCCGACTGCAGCTGCCACAGGAGTTGCAGCTTCGGCGGCGGTAACGCCGTTGTCGCCGCCGGCGCCGCCCTTGCCAGTGCTCACGGGCTCTTTGCCGCGGTGCGCCAGGCCGCCGCCGTGGGTGCGCGACGTCTTGGCTCGCCGCCGCGGCCGCACCTGCGCCCAATGCACGAATGCGTCCACCAGATGACGTGATACAATGATACAACAACGCTTGCAAGCCACACCTCGCGCGCACGCACACGTCGTAGATGCAGCTACACACACACACTTTTCACCTACACCTACACCTACACCTACACACACAAGCACCCCCTTCGTGACTGGGTGGGCTTTCCGATGATGATGGGACTTTTAAATTGGGCCCGGGCGCATAATGCCCCATCACCCCCATGTCTCCTGCCTCACCGCCGCCGCCACTGTGTCGAACTCGTGCGCCAGGCAGCGCTCGAACACGTCCATGACCAGCCAGGCCAGGTCGGCGGGCACCAGGTGCGGGTCCACCGCGATGGTGCACTTGACCAGGTCCTCCATCAGCGACACGAACCTGGGGAGGCGGTGGGGGGAGGCGGTGGGGGGAGGCGGTGGGGGTGGGCGACGTGGGCAAGGGGAATCCAGACACGACTAGTTCGACGGTTGCCGTCTATGAAAGACAGAGAGAATTAACCACAGGTGTGAGTGCTGACGCCCAGGTCCAACAGCGAGGACAGGGTAGGCGGTGGGGGCAGGGGGCGACGTGGGACCGGGAGGGGGGAATCCAAGGCGTGCTGGATAGGCGATGGCGGGGATAAAGGCGGGAAGCTCGACAAGTGGCAGGCGAAGTGACACGGCAGTGGTGGCCGCATCGTTAACACCCCAGGTCTCCCGTTTTCACGGGTAAGCTCTGATCAACATGCTATTGACGCTCCGCCAAGCCATCGTGGCCCACACACGCAACCTGACGCAACACGACACCACGCCCCTTCCCTTTCACAGGGTGTCCTGTCATCACTCACTTGCCGCTGTGCAGCCAGAGGGGCAGGTTGCCCTCCACCAGCGCCGCCTGCAGTTTTGCGCCGAACGCGAGCAGCGGGCTGCTGCGCCCGCCCTCCCACGGCACCTGCCGAACGCCGTAGCCGCCCACACCGGCCGCCGCGCCCGCCGCCGAGCGCGGGCGACTGCCGTAGATCAGCGCCGCCGCCGCGTCGCGGTCCGCCTGCCCGTACACCCGCCCCACGCCGGCTTCGCCGCCTGCGCCGTCACCGGTGCCGACGCCGCCGCCGCCTGCGCCTGCGCCGACCTGTGTGGTACGGCATAGCGGGCAATGCTCTCAGTGGTGCGGGTGGAGTAGCGTATGCGGCAACTGCAGACGACACGGGCACGACACGCACGCAGTCCCCCGCCCGCCCGCCTCCCCCCTCCCTCCCTCTCTCCCTCTCTCACCAGCACGCTGTGCTCCTCCGGCTGGCGGGCCGAGTGCTGCAGCAGCAGCACCACCAGCTCCTGCGGCCCGTTGGCGAAGGTGTGGTCCAGCGCCGCCTCAAAGCCGGTGCGAGGGGCGGAGTGCAGGCCGCCCACCTGCGTGCGTACATGGGGGCAGGCGTGTTTGATGAGCCCAAGGAAAACAATACGCGCAGGACAGCGCATGCGATGCAGAGTTGTGGACGTGTGTGTTCATGTGCGCGTGTGTGTTTTGATGCGTGGGCGAAGGTGAGCAGAGCTTCCTCGTGCTTTGCGATTGCCCGCAATATGAACAGTTTGTTTGCCGGCAGCCTCGCTGACAGCTCACAACCAGACCGCAAAAGCATATCTGTGTCCACTCAGTACCTAACTTGGTGTCCCTGCCCGTCCCTGCCTTCATTCACGCCCCGCCTTCCCTTATAGCCCCTCCTCCTCCCCCTATAGCCCCTCCTCCTCCTCGCCTTCCCTCCCTACAGCCCCTCCGCCACCTCCCCTTCCTCTCCCGCTGCACGCACCTGTGGGAAATGCCTCCTGGGCGGCTCGTCCACCAGCGCCCCGTGCTCCAGCAGCACCGCCACCAGCGTGTTCAGCCCACTGTGCATCACGCTCACAAGGTCCGCGCCGCCGCCCACACCCCCCGCCAGCCCCAAGCCGCCGCTGCCGCCCGCCATCGGCCACATGCCACCCACACCACTGGCCGCCGTGCCGCTGGGCCCACTGGCCAGCACGGCTTCCGTTTCGATGATGGCGTTGGGGCCGGGCGTGGGTGGCAGGCTGCCGCCTGCGGCGGCACCGGCGGCGCCGCTGCGGCCGGCGGCGGCGCGGAGCGCGGCGTCATAGTTCCGCACCATGACTACTAGGAGTGAGGTGGAGTTGAGGGTGGGGTGCTCGGCGCCCGACAGGAAGCGGTCGGGCTCCAAGCCGTGTTCCACCAGGGCGGTCAGCGTGGCCAGCATCTGCGGCGAGAGGCACACCAGGGCACGCACGCGGGCACACACGAGGGCACGCACGATGGCACTTGGGGTCAGATGAGGGCTGAGGAGGGCGAAATGGATGCGGGGCCCAGGGCTCGGGGCCCGGGGCGCGGGCGTAACAGGACGAAGGCTACCGGTAGTGCATACCAAGAAGGCTACTGAAGGCTACCCTAGTGCATACCAAGCTCCAGACGCCACATCCCTGGCTTTAGCCGGCGGCCCTCCCCCGATGCCGCTCTCGCCCCAACCTGAACACGGCACACCCCGGGCCGCTCCCTCCCAGTGCCTTCCAACAACACAAGCGTCGCACAGCGCACAATGCCCTGCGTGTTTCGTTCGCTTCTGCACTTGAACAAACACACACACATACACACACACACGCACTGGCTCCCACCTGCAGGGTCTCCAGCCTGCATGCCGCCAATGACTTCTCCAGCGGCATGCCGCCGGCGTCATGGAACAGGCGGCAGCGGAACAGCACCAGCTCCGTCACCTTGCTGGCCACCAGCTGCTGCGCGGCGCTGCCCATGCCCACACCCCCGCCCAGGCCCATGCTACCCGGGGCCGTTCCCGCCGTCGCCGTGGCTGCTGACGCAGCAGCCGCCGGGGCAGTTGGCGCCCCCGTGCTGGCCTGAGCCGCCGCCCCAGCCGCTGCCATGGGCGCTGCCGCGGCCGGCGCCGGCACCTGGTTGGGCAGCGGCGCCAGCTCTGACGCCTCGCTGTCGGGCCCTCCAAGCAGCAATGACTCGGCCGCCCGCAGCGAGCCCTCCGACATGCCGCGGGAGGGGCCGCCCATTGACGCCAGACTGACGCCGGGCCGCGCGCTTGGACGCTGCGACACCTCGCCGTCCTCGCCATTATCGCCATCGTCGCCTTCGTCTGCGTCCGTGACGGCCGCCGAGGTGCCCATTTCGGAGAGTCCGACACCGCTGCCGGCGGCGCTGTCTGCGCCTGGCCTTGTGCCGCCGGTTTTGCCCAATGCGCTTTCGGCAACTGCCCCGCCCTGCTTCGGCAGCTGCTGCCCCGGCGCACCCTTGCCGTGCCCAGCAGCACCTGCACCGGAGCCACCGCTGACTGCCGCCGCCGCTGCCGCGGCGGCGGCCGCGGCAGCGCGTGCCAGGGCCGCCTGCTGCCGCTTCGCTAGCCGGCGTGCGGCGTCGCAGAGGCTGTTTTTGATTGTGTCCGGCGCCGTGATCTGGTAATCGAACAGGGCGTGCACGGCCTCGGCGCTCTGCGCCAGCACCAGCGGCCGGAAACGGAAGCAGCCGTAGGTGGAGCGGTCGTCGGCGCGGCGCCCGGAGCGGCCGCCTGCAAGGGTGAAAGGGTGACGGCGGCACAACGGCGTCGTAATAAAATCATCGCATGGCCGAGGCATAGTGCTAGGCTGGTTGGCAAGGTGGAGGTGGAGGTGGCGGCGCGCGCGACAACACCGCACCTCGGATGGCTGCGCCGATGAGGCGGATGCACTCGCCATTGCCGCCCAGTGCCGCCGCCGCCAGCGGCGTCACCCAGGGGCAGCCCGGCGGCAGGTCGGCTGGCGGCTTCGTCCACGTCAGCTGCAAGTCGACGCGCCCGCCTGCGCCGCCACCGCTGCCGCCGCCGCCGCGCCCGCCATCCAAGCCGCCCATGCTGCTACTCGGCATGCCGCCGCCGCCGCCGCGGTCAATGCTGCTGCTCCTGACGGCGGTCCTGGCGGCGGCGTCCGCAGCCATGGCCTTGATGAGTTCGTCGACCATGCGGTCATTGCCGTGCGCCGCCGCGATGGTGAGCGGGTGGCAGGCGTGACGCAGGAACTCGCGCCGCAGGAGCTGCAAGCACAAGGGGAGGTGTGTGTGGTAAATTTTTAGGGTGACAATGGCAGCAGCTGTCTGAATGGCAATGCGCACTACACACACTTCCACCGCCCATGTCAAAACCGTGTCACACGAACACCTAGATGCCCGGCGCAGGAAGCAGAGCCATGAGGGGGACCCACCGCTTGCAGCGCCTGCTCAGCGGAGGCGGGCGTGGCGACCGTGGGCACCGGCGGCGGAGGCGGCGCGGTGCTGACGTGGCCCAGCGCCGGCGGCTTGCGGTATGCGCCGCCGCCGCCCGCTCCACTCACGCCGCCAGCTGCTGGCGCGTTGCCGCCGCTCAAGGGGCGCTGCTGCTGCTGCTGCTGTGGCTGGCCCTGTGCGAATTCGGGTCCGGCGTTGGGGCCGGCGAAAGGGTTGAGCAGGTTCGCCGCTTTGGCGCCACCTGTTCCCATCATTGCTGCCCCGCCCGCCTGTTGCTGTTGCTGCTGTGGCTGCTGTGATTGCTGTTGCGCGTGGCGCGGTTTGAAGTTGGGGTAGAGTTTCGGGTTGAACCACACCAGCTGCCCCACCCGCTCGCCCAGCGGCCGGTTGCGCAACAGGTCCAGCAGGCCGTCCAGGTCGTTGTCTGCGCGAGGTGAGACCGCAGGTGCGGCGGCGGCGGCGGCGGTGGCGGTGGTGGTGGTGGTGGTGGTGGTGGTGGTGGTGGTGGTGGTGGTGGTGGTGGTGGTGGTGGTGGTGGTGGTGGTGGTGGTGGTGGTGGTGAATGTGTGTGATGAGAGCATAGCTGTGCTGACCCGCCACACAACCACACACCCCAGGACCACACAGCGCAACACAGCACCATTCACACATACACACAGCCAAGCACACGAAGCTCCCCATGAGCCCCGCCAAATGCCAGCCCACAGCCTGCGCCCACCCGCCGCGCCCGCTCACCCCAGGCCGCCTGGTGCAGGGGCGGCAGGTCCTCAGGCGGCTCCAACAGGTCCAGGGGCGCGGCGCCGCGGACCGACATCCAGCCCGCCAGCGCGCCGCCCACCGCCGAGCCGCCGCTGACGGAGGCGGCGCCACCGCCGCCCGCCGCCGGGCCGCCCGTACCGCTGGTGGCGGAGTTGCGGCGGGTCAGGACCGTGCGGTTCGGCTGCTGCGCCCGGCCGGCCGGGCTGGTCAGGGAAGGGCCGCTGTTCCCGACCAGGCTGGCAGGGAAGCCGCCAAAGCCGCCAGCTGTCACGCCGTCCGCTGTGGCGCCAGCGGCGCCATCGTTGGAGGTGCCGGTGCGGACGTCGGCGCCGAACTGCACACCCCCGCGCTTCTTTCTGCTGTCCCGCATCGCGGTGGTGGACAGCGCGGAGTCCGCGCGGCTGAGGTCCGTGGCCATGGACAGGCGTGACAGGGTCGCGCGCCGTTGCGCATCCGCCACCGAGTCGCCGTCGTCATCAAGGCCAGGCGCCGGCGAGCTGCGGTCATCGCCAGTGGCGTCGCCGGCGGGACGCCTTGGTGGGCTTTCATACCCCGGCGGAGCCAGCCCGTGCAGGTTGTCCTCCTGCAGCGACGCCGGCTCGCGCATTATTGCTGCCTTTATGGTAATGCGCCCGGATCCATGTTTGCTTGTTATCAGCGTCAAACGCCACAGCCACACAACAGTGGTGCAGTAAACGCAATCCTACAAAGTGCAAGGTAGTCCACGCTCTGGATATGAGAGCAGTATTTGATGCAAAGTAAATCGATTTGTAGTTGTCCTTGCAGAAAAACCGGAGTCGCCTAACGGCCAGCAATATTATGCTCAACCTGACCTAGGCCCAGGTGCTACACAGTACCTATGATGGCTTCTCAAGTGCTGAGGAGTTGTGCAGCGGACGAGTTTCGCCGCTTGCTGCATGAGGTTCCCAATTCTAAGTAGTGCATTCTGACGACTACGAGCACACGAACACACCACCTTTCAGAGCTGCTATCTGCTACAGCCTCACGTAAAACAAGGCTACTTGACGCGTTCTGTGGAAGGACAGTTAGGGGTTCGCGGAGCTCACATGACTCTCGCTGCGCGGGCCAAAGGCCCCGCAGCCCTTTCCGCTAGTTTGGTAGCGTTGTTGTACACTGTTAATGTCAATTGAAGCCAAGACTTAGGTCACCGTGATTCGTGGAATCTTTACCGCACTGCACGGGAGCTGCTAACGCGGATAGACTTCGTTGCTGTCCGGAAGCTTAGGAGAGGGAGACGGTACGTGAGGACGGAGGGGGGCGCTCTGGTATAACCAGCGGAGCGGTGTGGGGGCACGCAGGGGCACGCCAGAGGGTGCAGGGCGGGTCAACACTGTGCCCCTGCCACGGCCACGCCGATAGTGCTCGCACGCACTCGCCTTGTACATCCAGTCTTGGCGGACTCTCATGCCACACGATGCTCCTCATGCGCTGCAGCTCCTAACCGGGCCCAGGTCTTTTGGCTTCGTAGCCGCGGGGCTTTGCTGCCGGGCGTCCGTGGCGCACAGGCGCGCAGTCCTGCGTCCACCTCGCTAGCTGGGCTGACAGCTGCCACGCCGGCGCAGCCGGGAACCAGCAGCCAGCTTTTCCGCTTGCTACCCCTCTCCAGCTACCCAGCTACCAACCCAGCAGCCTAGCCTAGCCTAGCCCAGCCTAGCCACAATGCCGCCACTTCCGACGTTGTGGGACCCGGCGGGTGCGGTGGACAAGCTGCCGCAGCCGTTCCGCATGATCGACAAGATCCTGGCGGACATCGTGGAGCAGGTGGTGGACATGATCGGGACACGAGAGTCGCAGAGGCGGGCGGAGGACGCGTCGCGCGTGGACCTGGTGAGGGTGCGGTTGTGTGTATGCACATATGAGTGTGTGTGTTGAAGTACTACACATTTTGTGTGTACCGGTATGTGTTGTTGTTGGTGGTAGCTTGCCGTTGTGCAGCGTGGGACCGGGTGCGGCCTCGTGTTGGAGGGGCGGCGACACACATACACATGAAGCACAGCCGGCGCGGTCCTGATCTGCGTGCCTGTGCGGCTAACATTCTCGGTGCCGCTGTTGCTGCCGTGCGTGCAGACGTTCGCCCCGCACGCGGTGATGGAGGTGGCGCCGGAGACATGCTGCTTCCTGCCCATTGGCATCGGTGAGCGCTGAGGAGTCAGCGGCTAGTTGAGGGGCTGGCACAGCACTAGCAGGGGGGCCACAAGCTGTCGCGTGGCGTGGAGCCGCGTGTCATGGAGTCATGGGCTGTGACGACGGGTTTGAGGCCAGCACCTAAAGAGCCCTGCAACCAATGCCGTGCCCACAACCCACTCTCCTGCCTGCCTGCATTTCTTCCTTCTCAGCCGGCATTGCGGCGGTGGCGATGCCTGACGGCGAGGTGCAAGTGCGCAGCGCGCGCGACCCCTCCATCTGCTTTTCGGACCGCACGCACACATCGCCGGTCACAGCAATGGTGAGCGCCCAGCAGTGTGCGGCTAGCCCGGTGCTAGCTTGGCGCCTGTGCCTGCCAGCCTGCTTCCCTGGCATAGAAGGCCGTACGCTCGTCAGGCGTAATGGGCGTGCGTGTTGCTGCCTTGCGTGCGGTGAGGGCAGCTCCAGCACGGCCCTGCATCCCTACAGCGCTGACACTTCCTGTGCTCCCGCCGCCCTGTGCCTCGCCGCCTCCACGCACTGCAGGAGGCGGGCATGGCGGTGTGCACCAGCGGGCGGCTGCTGGCGGCGGCCTCGCGCACCGCCCTCACGCTGCACGAGGTGGACATCAAGACGTGCGAGATCAGCCTGCTGGCCACGGTGCGCGGAACGGGCACCGGAGGGGGCCTACGCAGCCCCGGGCAGGACCGGGTTCGGGTTCGGGAAGAGACCAGGCGGCCCAGGGTCCGCGGCTGTGTGCCTACCTGTGCCAGCGTGTCTATCCGCACCATGCACCACAACCGCCTCCGCTGCTGCTGCTGCTGCTACTGCTACTGCTGTTGCGCAGGTGCCGCTGCCGGCCGACCCCGACGACACCTCGCCGCCGGTGCGACTGCACTGGAGCGACAACCTGGGCCACCTGGCCGTGTGCCGCCGCAGCGGCGCCCTGGCGCTGTTCACGCTGTCGTTGCCGCCGCCCAATGTGAGCCTGGAGAGCGTGGGAGCCTTCGTGGCGCTGTCGCTCAAGGCGTTCGGCGAGACGCGCGTGGAGGAGCTGCTGCGTGTGCCCGCCGCCACCGTGCGGGGTGAGCACGTTTCCCAGGCCAGGCATGGTCGCGAGGGTGGCATTTGTTGGTGATTGCGGTTGGGGGGAGGCGCCGCAAGAGCGTGTGGGATAGACTGGAGCTTTGGCGCGGGCGCAGGCGGGCGAGCAGGTTGCGTTGCATAGGTTGCGGTGCGCAGCCAGTGCTTGCCGCCAGTCCTCTGGCTTGCTTGGCCTTCCTCTCAGTCCTCCTGCTCTCCTCCCCCCTCCGCAGCCTTCTGCCTAGGCAGCGCCGCGGTGGGGCCCAGCAACCTGGTGTGGCAGCTGCAGCAGCGGCCGGACAAGAGCCCGCACTCGGATAGGTACCACAAGGTAGGGGCCCACATTGCGGCTACGGCTGCCCCCGGCAACGGCCTCCACACTCGGCCCGGTGCCTTGCATGGCTTGCCGCTATTGCGCGCAATGAACTGCAGCCATCCTGCAGCCATCGCCTTCACATCACCTGCCTCCGATTTGTTCGGCCTTGCAGAGCGCTCGCGGCGCCTACGTGTGGTGGGAGGGCGCCAACCGGCTGCTGCTGCTCGACTTCGAGGCCGCAGCAGGCGCAGCCGCCGCCGCCGGCGGAGCCGGAGGCGCAGTCGTGCCGCCGCCGGAGGTGGAGGCCGCTGTCAAGGCCGGTGCGGCCGGAACCAGCAAACCCTCCACTCCCGCCACCAAGGCTGCTAGCAGCAAATCCGTGGCGCCGCCTGGGGAGGCCTCCAGCCTGCTGACGGCGTCGGCTTCGGCAGCGGCGGCGGCCTACGCGGGCCCGGAGCGGCCGCCCGAGGTGCCGCAGATTGCGCCCATGGCTCGTGATTGGCTGCTGCCGCACGACGTGACGGCGGCCGCCACCACCTCGGACCACAAGACCATGGCGTGGGGGCTGGCGGACGGGTCGGTGGTCATATGGGACGACCGCTCCTGCTGCAGCACCAAGGTGTGTCGCAGTGTGGTTTCCGGTGTGTTCGTGCGGTTGGGAGTGGGGGCGGGTCGTGGTGCAGGGTTGATAGATTGATAGGCGCCCCCAACTCCAAAGGTACCCGAGACCCAGGTGGGCCAGAAATGCAGCAGACAGCGAAGCTGTTTCACGACGACCCCAAACCTACCTCCGCATCTCCCCACTCCTTGCACCTGCCCTCCCGCTCCCCCGCCCCCGCAGGTGCTGCCGCGCCTCAAGGGCGGCATCACGGCGCTGTCCTGGGTGAACGGCGTGGCGCACAAGCTGGTGTGCGCCAGCGCGGGCGGCCACATCTTCATAGCGGACGTCATCAAACCAGAGGACTCCAGTCAGAAGCCCTACGAGTTCCCGCAGGTGTGTGCATGTGTGCGTGTGTGTGTATATGTGTGTGTTTGTGTGCGTGACGGCGTCTGTGCGAGCATGCTTTGGCCCCGTAACCATCTCCGCATGCCATGTATGTGAAGCTTTTGATTGAGCAGCAGCTGCGCCGCCTCATGCACTTGAACTCCTGCCGGGCCGCTTTTCGCGCCCTCTCCCCGTGAGCGTTTCCTCCTCCCCTCCCCATCAGGCCATTCATGAAGTCCACACGCTGCCGAATGAGCCCTTCGCGCTGTGCATCTGCCGCGGCCACACCTCGTCCGACGGCGAGATAGCCTCCACACACCGGGGCGGCCGCGGCGGGCCCAGCATCCTCAGCACCATGTCTGGCCATGGCCCCGGCGGCGGCGGCCACGACGTCATGCGCGTGCCCCCCCAGCGGCCCCGCGTGTTCTGGTGAGCTGCCATGGCACTGGGTGCGGGACTGCGCATGTTGGGTCCATGTGATCCCGGTTGCTGTCCTCAAAGCAGCTGCCGGCATCTCAAGGTTTTACTGACATTGCATCTGCTCCCGCCCCCAGGTACAACGTGCTTGAGGAGAAGCCAGTTGCGGAGCTGATGGGCCCTCGCGCAGAGCAGGGCTTCGGCCTCGCCTGCTGCGTGCCGCCGCCGCCCTCGCTCGCGCCGCCGCCCCCGCGCCCCGACACCGCCGCCACCGATGCCGGCGCAGCTGATGGCAAGTCCGCCGCTGCATCCGCCGCCGCCACGCCGGCGCCTGGCGCCGCGCCCAAGGGGAAGGGCGGCGCAGCCGCGCCTGCCCCTCCCAGTGGTGGTGGCGGTGGCGGCGCAGCGCCCGCTGCCTCGCAGGAGGCGCCCTCGGAGCCGGCCATGAGCGAGGCGCAGCGCGCACTGATCAAGGCGGCCCTGGACGCCATGGGCGCGAACAGCACCACGCCGGTGCTGGTGCCCGTGAAGCTGCACGTGCCGGCGGGCCAGGTGGTGTCGTACCCGGCCTGCGTGTTCCGGGACACCTACCTGCTGGCGGGGGGAGACGTGGTGGACAAGGTGGGTGGCGGCGCGGTGGCGGGGCGGGGCGGGACAGGGCGGGGCGGGGGGGGGGGGCAGGAAGGAGTGTCAGGGTTTGTGGGCAGGGTGTTTTGTGGCAGTCTTCCTTGGGTGAAGAAGGCAACGTGCAACCAAATCATCTCTGGTGCATCGGGCCCGCCATTGTGCGAGCTCCGCACAGCAACCTCCACATGGGTGCCCCAGTACAGCGGATAGGGGCGAGGGAGTACAAGGGCTACCAGGCAAGCGCGTTTGTCCCATCAACCAACTGTGCCCGATGCGTCCGCCTCGCACTGCCCGCGCGCGCTCCACAGGTGGTCCGCAGCAACTTCGCGGACGACGACGCCGTGCCGCAGCGCGTGACGCAGCTGTACATGTACAAGGTGGACGCGTTGCTGCGGCACCTGCTGCCGGAGGACGAGTCCACCAGCCGGTGAGGGAGGAGGAGGGGGGAGGGGGAGGGGTTTGTAGATACCAGCCCAAACTAAAGGGAGGGGGGAGGGGAGGGGCGCCGGTACACTCCCCAGCTCAGGGCTGAGTCCTCACCAAGCCACAGACCCCCAAAGTCTGCCGCCAGTCAACCGGTGCAAACTGTATTCACTGTCGCCGCTGCTATGAGCGTAGCAGGCAACCGCTCCGGGGCTTCCTGCCTGCCCACCGCGTCGTGCCAACCGTCCTATCCCCCACCGGTCCTGCTGCCTGCAGGCTGGGCAAGGTGGTTCTGGACCGGCTGCTGGCGGACCTGGAGGCGCCCAAGATGAACAGGAAGAAGGGTGGGTGCCGGGTGGGCGGCTAGGTGGGCGGCTAGGTGGGCGGCTCGCATTCAGGGTTGGTGGGAGGTGGGAGTGGCGGCGCGGAGTGGCAGCCGGTTTGCAGCGTGGTCAGGGCAGTAGCACTGCGCACTTGGCGCAGTGACCGCACGGACAGGCGCAATGAGCCCTTTCGACACACGCGTACGACTGTCGGTTTCCTGCGCTACACCCGCCCTCCCCTCCCCTCCCGCCTGCTACGGCCCTCCAGGCAAGCGCGTGAAGATGGATGTGGAGGACCCGGACGCGCCCAAGCTCAGCTCCGCCATGCGCAAGCCCGACCCCTTCGACACCACCGGCAGCCGGCCCGGCTCCCGCGCCGCCAACCGCCACATCACCTTTGGCGGCGGCGACGCGGACGGGCTGTTTGACGACGTGCTGGAAGGCGGGCGCGCCAAGCCCAAGAAGGAGACCAAGGTGTTCCCCAAGGAGACCAAGAAGGGCCTCAAGACCGGGCCGGGCGACGTCAAGATGATCGACAAGGTCGGGTGGATGGGGTGGGGGAGGGACCCTGCGGAGGACGCTTGCAGGACGACGGGCATGGGGAACGTGGTAGGCTGCCTTACGCTGTGCAGTCTCTCCACGGCCTGTTGTGGTGTCTGCACGCCACATGTCCGCGAAATCAGGTGGGGGTTATCCCGGATTCGTCTTAAACTCCCTATCCAACACGCACACATGTTTCTGCCTGCCCTTGCCTTTCGGTTATCCCCCCCCCCCGTTTCTACCCCAGAATGCGAGCGGCCGGCCCCGCCTGGCGCCGCTGGACCTGGAAAAGGCCAAGGAGGCGCCGCTGCCCTTCAGCGAGCGCAGCCAGTCACCGCCCTGGCACCACACGAACCCGCTCGCGCGCATACACCCCGACTGGGAGGAGGCGCCCGTGCTGGTGCGCATCATGGACCGCATCGGTGAGTGCCGCTGAGGAGGCTGGAGCCGGGTGTGGGTGGAATTGTGGGGGGGGGGGGAGGGCGGGGGGTAGCCGTTCGCTTACCAAAGCATTGGAAGGGGCTGGGGAGCGCAGTGGGGTTGCAGGGACGTGTACGGTAGTAAGTTGGTGGAACGCGCGGCGGGGTCAAGGAGGAATTTCAGAAGCATGCAGAGCGACAGTAGATGGGGAGCCAGTGCAAGGGCAAGTCGTGAGCGCACGCCGCAGCTGACTCCCATTCCGGATGCGTTTCTTCTGCCGGGCTGCAGGCTCCAAGGGCGGCGGCCGCAAGCGGCGCGACAAGCGGCTGGAGGCGCTGACCACCGAGCTCATGACTAAGTACTCCAAGGAGGCGGGCGCCAAGCCCAACCTGCTGGTGCCCACTTGAGAGAGTGAAGCGACAGTTGGGGACTGGGGGCTGGGGGACGAGGATTAGTCCAGCGACCAGGGTTTAGTTGAGGTCAACCCTCTGCGTTATCTTAGCTTCAGGCGGGCTCCATTTGCAGCGTTTTCGCCGTGGTTTATGATTCTTTCTCTCCTCCCGAAGGGGCTGGAGTTTGCCAGCTGGATGGGAGTCGCACGCGCAGTGCGAGACGAAGAGCGGATAGTGTTCTTTCAATAGTAATTGCGTGTTGTGTTCGTGTCTATAACGCCACAGCTGCTCAGGGCATTTTGGGTCGCTCGAGGGCAGAAGACCGGACTTGTCGGGAGACTTGAACGACCAAGTTTGCCGCTCGAAAGCTTGATCAAGGCTTCGTCAGCTCTAAAATGAATCCCTTGACGTCCTGGCATATGTCGGGATGCTCTGGGCTCCCGAGTGAAGGTCCAGTGCACCATCAGCAATGCTGCGAACAGCCAAATGAGTTATGGAGCTGGTACTATGGATCGGAACGATAGTCATGTATTTCGATTGGAAGCTGGGGGTGATCTGTGGCAGCCGGGCGTGAGAACGCGCCTCCGCCGATGGCTCGAGCGGATTAGCTGCGGCACCTTTTGCCCAAGTCCGCCCACCAGCCGTCTGTGCTACGCTACACCTCTGCACTGCTTTTAAATTTCATTCATTAGCCCCACTCGCCCAACACCACAAGCAAAATGCAGCTTTGCAAGGTTCAGCGTGCCAGTGCCGCTCGCAGCTCGCGGGCGAGCCGTAGCCAGCGTGTTGAGGTCGTGTGTGCCAGCAGCGCCAAGTTCTTCGTGGGTGGCAACTGGAAGTGCAACGGCAGCGTGGCAAACGTCGCAAAGCTTGTCGATGAGCTCAACGCTGGCACTATCCCTCGGGGTGTGGACGTGGTTGTGGCCCCTCCCTTCATTTACATCGACTACGTCATGCAGCACCTCGACCGGGACAAGTACCAGCTCTCGGCTCAGAACGCTTGGATCGGCGGCAATGGTGCCTTCACCGGCGAGGTCAGCGCTGAGCAGCTGACTGATTTCGGCGTGCCGTGGGTTATTCTGGGTCACTCGGAGCGCCGCTCGCTATTCGGCGAGTCCAACGAGGTGGTGGCGAAGAAGACTTCGCACGCCCTGGCCGCGGGTCTCGGTGTAATCGCCTGCATTGGCGAGACTCTCGAGCAGCGCAACAGCGGCTCTGTGTTCAAGGTTCTGGACGCCCAGATGGATGCACTTGTTGACGAGGTGAAGGACTGGACTAAGGTCGTGCTCGCGTATGAGCCAGTGTGGGCCATCGGCACGGGCGTGGTGGCGTCGCCGGAGCAGGCGCAGGAGGTGCACGCCTACCTGCGCCAATACTGCGCTAAGAAGCTCGGCGCGGCTGTCGCCGACAAGCTCCGCATCATCTATGGCGGCTCCGTCAGCGACACCAACTGCAAGGACCTCTCGAAGCAGGAGGACATTGACGGCTTCCTGGTCGGCGGCGCCTCGCTAAAGGGCGCGGCATTCGTAACGATCTGCAACGCTGCGGGGCCTAAGGCGAAGCCGTAATTTGACAGATGAGTAATGGGGCACCAGACATGACCAGCGCGCCGGGCTAGAGGGCTGTCAGCACGTTCTGCGAGTTGCAGCGGCCGCCGCAGGCATGAAAGGGCCTTTGTACATCTACTTGCAAGTGCTTGACTAAAATCAGTTCATGTGTCGTGATGTGTCCTCTGACTTGATTGTGTGATGACTTCGCGGGGTAACATACGAGCGCAGCGGTTGACTAGGCATAAATGTGGCGTGAGGCAGGGCGTGCAATGCAGCGGCTCTTGGGCTGCCGTGCGCGCCCCGCATGTCACGGTAGGCATAGCTAGCTGTGTGCCCTGTGTGCCCATTGACGTTCGAAACGCTGTTGTGATAATGGTTGTGTTGCTGATCGGTCAGCAGTGACGGGGATAGAGGTACGGCAGGGGTTTTGTGTGGCTGCCGACGGGCACCAGGCCGTTGTGGCGAGGGCGGATCAGCTAGCGTGGCGCCCGGAAGGAGCCGCGGGTCAGCTTTGCTTGCGCCTGGGTATGCTGTTAGATAGGAGGCGGTTTCCATGAAGTACGTTCGCCCGGATAAGGCTTGCACGTCGCTCAGAATCGGCGGCGTTGTGTGTTTGCTTTGAAGAACGTTCGGAGCATGTGCAGTGCACTCCAATTTTGCACCATGGGGTTTGCACGCCACGCATCCGGCCACGTAGGTAGGCAGTACATGAGTTGGGAGACCAGTCTGGACACGAGCTAGCGGAGGTGGATTGACAGGATGTTTCGCCGGGGTGTGTTGCCACGCTGGGCGCTGTGCTGTGGACTGGTTGCGCGTCCGCTGTTGGGGTGCAGGGCGTTATTTAGGCACATGCTGGTTGGATGCGGGTCGGTAGGTGAACCTTGATGAGCGAGTGCATGTAATGCCCATTCTTTGCGCCTAACTGCACACCAACGAGTGCTGGGAATCAAGGGGCCGCAGTAGGAATGCCGGGAGTCTGGGAGTACAAGAATGAAGGGTGGACTCATGGGGTGGACTTGGCTGGGTTCCATTTGTGTCAGGACATCGAGGCTCGGGAAGTCAGGCGAGCCAGCAGGCGCCAGCACAGACGAGGGTGCGGCGCGTGGCGACTTGCATCCAGCCCAACCGCACATGCGCAGTGCGCCGGTCAGATACATCTAACAAGCACTGACACTTTCGGGTGAGCTCAGAGTCAGAGTCCCGGTGGGTCACAACAGGGGCGGGGGACAACACCAAGCTTGGAATGTCTTCGGGGATGGGAGGCCTCGTCCGCGGGCGCCAACCGTCTGTATGGCGTCAGCGTGAGGTGTCTCAAGCGCTCTCGCAGGAAGCCGGGCCTTTGAGAGATTGTTTCTACGTCAACTTTTTACACAGCTCAACGGACGTTTAACGCTTGAAACCCGAGTCGCTGGCCTGGCCTTTCGCCTTGTTTGGGCGGGACATACGAGTCTTCACACGGCAATATCGCGCTTTCCTAACACCAATCGTAGCATCAAATCGGTTTGGCAGTGGTAAACGAGCGCGCAGTGTCGAGAAAGCGGGGCGCAACGCCTGAAACCAACGCGAAAGCCCGGAAGTTGAGCCGAATTCGATGTTGGCGCTGCGTCAGGGAGCGCTGCTCCTGTCAGCCAGAGGTGGACAAACAACACACGACAACCTGCAGCTCTGCGCGGGACCGTCACGTCGACCTCGCGCCCGCTGGATATCGTCAGCACCGCGCCCTTCAACACTTGTGGAGCGGCATATACGCCCACAAGGTAGGCACAACGCCGCTTTTGACTGAGCCCAATCTTGCTGACTCCTGATGTTGCAACTTTGGGCTGGTGCAGCGTCGACGGCCTCTGACGCCACAACCTCAACATCCCAACGCATACTCAGTATCCACGATGTTGACAACGGGCAGGTGAGCGGATCCAGAGGTGCACTGCGGCGTCGGCCGCGACCGCAGGACTTCGCCCGTGCACCTTCGTCCGTTTCTCGCCTACCTCCCGTCACCTGCACCAGTCCGCCTTAGCCTCCCAGTCCCAGCAATGCATCTGTATGCAACCCCCTCCCTTCGAGTCCCCCAGTGCTACCCCGGAGCTCACGCTCCTGCCTCCATTTTCCGCGTCGCGCTCACTTCTATGACACAGATCCTGGGATTTGGCGCCGACCTCGCTGAGGACCACCCCGGCTTCCACGACCCGGCCTACAAGCAGCGGCGAGCTTGGCTAGCTGAGATGGCCAAGACACACCGCATGTGCGTGTGGGTGAATGGGAGCTATGGTGGATACGGTACAGCGGCGTGGGCGGAGGCGCATAGTAGCGCGGACTGGGTAATCGCTGGGATGCTACTAAAACAGAGAGTGCGTCCAGTGTTTCTGCTGTGGTGTTGTGGGTCCAGCTTTCTCTCCGTTATACCCAGCGCTCGCATGCCCAGAGCCTGGCTTGCCACACCCAAACCTTGGGCTACGCCGCCCACACCACGCCGCCGGGGCCCTCACGCGCACGCCAACACCTGGGGGCCCACGCCCCGGCACCGCAGCATTGCAACTGACGAGCGCGCGGCACATCCGATGCCTGTGTCGCAGAGGGACGCCCATACCTGATGTGGAGTACTCTCCCGCTGAGGTGGGTTCTGTCCGGCCACGCGGGCTCCCGCAACGGAAGCCATGTGTGGCCCCGCGCCGCGGTCCTTGCCACCCCCACCGCCCACCCACTTGCGCGCACATGCCCTGCCGCCTTGCGGTTCCAGAGGTGCATGCTTGGGCACCCGCCGGCTCAACCAAAGCTTACAGAAACCCACTTTATGACACGGTAATCTGATGCACATGTGCCTCCCCCCCAGGTGGCCACATGGGACGCGGTGCTGGAGGAGCTGTCGGGGCTGCTGCCGCAACACGCCTGCCGCGAGTACCTGCGCTGCCTGACCCTATTCGATTTCCGCAAGGGCAGGGTGCGTGCGGGGCCGTAAATCGCTCACTGCTGCTTGTGACGGCCGCTGACTCGTAGACACGCCAGCTCGCTTCCCTACACGTCGGCCTGTCCCAGCGCTTTCGCGCTCGTGCTCCTGCCACGTGCTTGCCCGCCCCGCGCGTGCCGCACCCAGTGTTACGGCTCACGCTACTCATCCCTGCACCCCCACCGCTCCCCCCCCCCCATCCTGCACACACGCTCCCTCACTCGCCGCCCCCCTCCAGGTGCCGCAGCTGGAGGAGATGAATACAGTGCTGCGGTCCACCACCGGCTGGACGGTGCGGCCGGTGGCGGGGCTGATGCACCCGCGCCACTTCCTGGCGGGCCTGGCGTTCAAGTGAGTGGCTCCGGGATTGCAATTACTTTCTGTGATGCGGGGCTGCGGGTGGCAAGATTGGCACGTCATGTTTGCGGGAGATCTCAGGTGCGTAGCGTACCGCTGGTAGTGCAGGGACCGACGAAAGCCGGGACGGTGTCACTGACCCGGCTGCGGCGGGCCCGCCGCTGTCGCCCCGCAGGCACTTCCATTCCACGCAGTACATGCGCCACCCCTCCAAGCCAAGCTACACCCCCGAGCCGGATGTGGTGCACGAGCTGATTGGTGCGTGCGTGCGTGCATGCGTGCGTGCCTTGGCGGCCAATATTACGGCTGGGGTGAACGCTTTGAACCACAACCGCGGGGGCAGTAGGCACACAGACCATGGCCGCGCTTCCATACAGCCTACCTGTACGTGCTGATAAGCCCTCCCTGAGTCCCCATCCACCAGCTGCCCTCTAACGGTCCCACCATCCGCTTCCGCCCCCGTCCCCGCCCCGACTCTGCCCACACAGGCCACGTGCCGCTGCTGGCCGACCCCGCCTACGCCCGGCTGATCCAGACCATTGGGCTGGCCTCGTTGGCCGCGGACGACAAACAGATCTGGCACCTGACCAAGGTGTATTGGCACACGGTGGAGTTTGGGGTGGTGCGAGAGGGAGACCAGGTCAAGGCCTTCGGCGCAGGTAGGGATTTGCTGGATGTGTCATGCACGCGTGGTCGCGTGCGCTGCGTTGCGGTCTGCAGTGTGTGGTGTTCGGCCGCTGTGCGCGCATGCACGGTATACGCACGTTCCTTCCCTCACTCCTAACATACATCATACACACACGCACGCGCATGCGCACACACACACACACACACACACACACACACACACACACGTAGGCATCCTGTCCAGCTACGGCGAGCTGGCGCACATGGCCTCGGGCGCAGCGGCCCTGGAGCGCCTGGACCCCTTCCGGCCGCAGCCGCGCATGGCGTACAAGGACGGCTTCCAGAAGCGGTACTTCGTACTGGACAGCTTCGCAGAGGGCTCGGAGCTGTTGAGCAGCTACGCGGCGAGCCTGGGGCTGCCTGAGTCGCTGCGTGGCGACGCCAGCGTGGCGTGAGGGCGGGGTTTGCGCAGGTTAGGGAGGGAGGCAGGATGGGAGAGGCACGGAGATGGTTGGGTACCAGCCCAAACTAAACCAAAACCAACGAAAACGGGAGTGCAGGCAGAGGCGTGGGGGATGGCATACAATCGTGGTGCGGCGTTAGGAGCGGGCTTGAAAGGAGTGTGGTTAGAGGAAGGCAAGCGTAGGCTGGTGTACCAGCACCCTAGTCGTTTTGTTGGTGTTGATTGTGGCCGTACGTGCGCGCAGCTTAGCGGTGCGGGCTATCATGCAGCGTTTTGTAGACAAAAGTCAGTTTTTATGGCGCGCCAATTCTATGCCCTTCTTGTGGCTTTGTGCTATAACTCCCCTGTAATTTAGTTGCCGTGGTCAGTCGTCTGGCGGCATGGCGCCGGGCCCTGCACCACCGCAGAGTGCAAGTTGTATTTCAGCTTACCGTGTTTGTACCATAAGACGTCTGTGTGTCTTCGAGTAGTGTTGTGGCCTGGTTCGGAGTTGGGTGCGGTGTAGCAACAGAGGCTGTACGTCGCGGCGCCATTCCTCCGGCTGTACAAGTAGTGTAGTGGCATGCAGGCAGCCCGGCACCTGGGCATTTGCCTCCCCGAGTGACCTGACTGGGGTTGGAGCCATTCCCTTCATGGGCATGGGTTCATGCTGTCACAGGCGTGGCCAGGTGTGACAGACCCCTGGACAGACGGTGATCTAGTCTGCTGCATGGGTGGACTAAGTTGGTGGCAGCGCAGCCATGATGGTTCCATACATTTGTCGACGATTTCATCCACATTCATCTTGTGCGTGGCGCGGCAGGCTTAAGTGATGACAGAGCCTAAAAATTGAGACTGATCAAGGCAACCCGGTTGGAACTGTAACTGTGCACGCGCCCCTCATCAGTCCCCTTTCCGCGTGCCTGTGCTGAAGCCTACCCAACAGAGTGCTGCTATCCGAGCATCAAACAAGAAGCACGTGCTCCGCCCGCTACCTCCTGCCAATCACCTCCTCTTCTACCGGTCTACAGCTGTACATCACTGATGCAGCGGCAGGCCGTAGCACACCGGCGCCGCGCCAATCAGGTGTGGCAGCCGGCAGGCGCCCCGGCTGCTGACCACGGCCTGCCCCAGTCCCGCCCAGCCCACAGGCTGCGCCTCCTGCTCCTCGTCCTCCTGCCCTGCCGCTGCCGCCGCTGCCGCCGCCTGGGGGTCGGCGCAACCCAGCCAGTTGCGCAGCAGCGCCTGGCAGTAGCGGTCGATGTCGCGGTCGGTGACGTCCCACAGGTTGGCCACCACGGCCGGGCTGCCTGCGGGTCGGTAATGGGCGCGGGCGTGACGGGGAGGGCGGTCGAAGCCAATGCCAAATACGGTGAACCGAAACGCAGAACCCGAAACCAGCCGTGGCCAGGAGGGCAGCGCGTCACACGGCTGTAGAGTGGCTGATCGGGTGGTGTGAGGTGGCTTGGGTGCAGCATGCGTGATTGCCGGGCAGTGGTGCAATACCTAGTCACAGTGTACCCAGCAAGAGGCCGCACCTGCGACGGCGTAAGCGACGACCGCGCCCGCAGGGTCGTATGCTCCGTGCAGGCGCAAGCGGCCGCTGCTGCAGCCCATCAGCACGGCCGCAGCGCAGCGTTGCAGCTTGCGCAGCGCCGGCAGCGGCAGGTACTGCTCGCCGCTGCCGTGCCCCAGGAACAAGAACACTTCGTGGTTCGCCAGCGCGGCCAGCAGCGCACGGGCGCTCGGCTGTTGCCCAACCACACCCTGTCAATAAGGAGCAAGCAAACCATGACTGTGAGACCAGGCAATAGCTAGGACGATGCTTCCTAAGATGGTTCTCACACCGTGCGTTTGAGAGCATAAAGGAAGAAACTTGGGTGTTTGTGTGTGTTGCAAGTATAGGCAGCCGTGTAGACCATGCTCACCTGCCAGCCGGCCTGCGCCTCCAGAAGCTGCTGGAACGCACTCTGCGTGTCCGCCAGGTCACCGCTGGGGTTGAGCAGGTAGAACGCCGACGTCGGCAGCGCGGCTGGCGACGACCGGCCGCCACCGCTTGTGAAGGCCGCCGCCGCGGCGCCGCAGCAGGCGGGCAGCGACAGCACGCGGCTGACGCTGCGGCCGCGGAGGCACGGCATGCTCTCCCACGGGAGCGCGTGCAGACAGGGGCTGAGCACTAGCAGCAGCGGGCAGCTGCCGGCTGCACCGCCGTTGGAAGTGGCCACCGTGCCTTGCTGCGCCACTTCAGATGCCATTGCAGGCGCTGGCGTGCGCGCCTTGCTAAGTGTCGCCACCCTCTCAGTCGTGGCTAATGTAGCTGCGGGCGCCGGTGCCGCTCGAGCCGTGCGCGCTCCGGCCTTGCTGGCTGCAACCAGGCCGCGGGTCGGTGGCGCCTTGGAGGCGGCGCTGGCGGCAGACTCGCTCTGCATAGCCGCCAGGCGGGGCGCCCGTCGGGATCGGGCCGGCTGGTCAGCTGCAGGGGCAGCAGACGTGGATGCCGCATCGTCCTCCACCGTCAGCGCCTCCAGGCTAGCGGCAATGTTTGCTGCTGCCGCGGCCGTGGTCCGGCGCACCGCCTCCGTTGCAACGGGCCTGGCCGCGAGCCCTGGCCGCGCCCGCGCCCCCGGCACGGCGCGTGCGGAGCTGCTTGCTGTTGCAGCGGACGCGCCGGCCGTTGCTGGCCGTCTCGCCCGCGGCTGCACTGGCACGGGCTCTACTGGCTCTGCCACCGCAGCAGGAGCAGGTGCGGGCTTTGCTGGTGCCGGCTCGGGACTAGCGGTTGGCCCTGCTGCGGGTTGAGGCAGGTGCAAGAGCGCCATGCATGCCGCCGCCTGGGCGGCAGCAAGCTCCGCAGCGAGTGCCGCCACGTCGGTGTTGCAGCTCGTGCCGCCGCTGATCCCGCCGCACACCGTCCGAAGGACGGTGCCTACCTCGTTGCTCCCGAGCTGGCCCATATTGGCCATAGCCACCGTCAGCAGCTCCTGTGCTACAGCTGTTGCAATGCCCGCCGCGGGCGCGGCGCCGCCGCCGGTCACGTGCTCCCCGACAAAGGCGGCGGCAGCGCCGGCCAGCACCCCACGGTGGCTGGCGGGCAGCGGCAGCAGCAGGCAGCGCCAGGCGCCCAGGCAGTCCGAGTCCAGTTGCTGCAAGAGCTTGCTCACCGAGGCGTCCAATGCCGTCCGCGCCTGTGATGCGCAATGAGCCAGGCACCGGAGAGCAGGTAAAGTCACTACACAGCTCAACAGGACTCGTGGATTCCCGGCCTTTCCAGCAGCCCCTCGCACCTTCCACCATTGCGCCTTCTGGTTCTGCGAGCTGGCTGCTGCCTGGTCAGTGCGCATGCTGTCACCGCTGTCCTCCAGCAGCCGCTGCAGCTGCCCCAGGCAGCCACCAACATGGCTATCGCCGCCACCCTGCGTGCCGCTTTCCCGTGGGCCCGGCAGCATGACGAGCAGAGGCGGCCCGCCGCGCGCCAGTCTCCCCAGCAGCACAACGTGGTCTACAAGCACAGGTGACCATACATGTTCAAGTGTGCGTCCACAGGGCCGACATCAAGACAGGTACCGTAGCAGCAGTGCGCACGGTAACATACCTTCCCGGTCCTCCATAATGCTGGCGACAACGCAGTCGGCCGGCAGACACCCGAGAGCCTCGCGCACCCAGGCCTCAGCACCGCGCTCCAGCGCAGCTGTGCTGTCGCCACCTGCACAAGTGGCGCCGCGCCCGCTGTCGCACAGCTCCGCCACCAGGCGCAGCGCCGCCTCACGGACATCGCCGGCTGCCGCCGCTGTCCGGCAGCCGCCTGAGCTGCTGGCAGAGGCGCCGCTGCCGCGCCGCTCGTCATCCACGTCGCTCTCGCTCCCAGCCTCCGCTTCATCGTGTGCCATGGCCGCTGCCCCGGCTGTCGTCATGCGTGCCAGGTAACGGCGCATCTGCTCCTGCAGGAGCTGCTGCTGCGGGTAGGAGGCGCAGTTGGCTAGGTGCATGAACATTGCGGCCGCGTGCGGCAGCCCCAGCGCCACGGCAAGGCGGAGCAGCTGCCGTGCGGCGTGTGTTGCTGCCAGTGGCACTTGCCAGCACAGCCGCAGAGCCAGCAAGAGCGGGGCAACATGGGACGTGGAGGCCTGCCCAGGGCTCATGGTGCTTGTCGCGCTGTTGCCTTCCGGGCCCGTGGCCTTGGAGGCCTTGCTCGACGCTGCGCCGGCCTTGCCCCTCGCGCCACCCCGCTTGCTGCTCTGGTCCTGATCTGCTTTCGGCTTGCCGTCAGGGGCCTCAGAGCCCATGTCCGTGTCATTGTTGCCAGGGCCCGCTTGCCCTGCTCCATGCCTGCAGAGGCCGACCACCACAGGCGCACCTCCACGCTCGCCTGACCCGGGCTGGCCTGACCCACTGGCCCTGGAAGCCGCCGCCTGCTGTGATAGCAGCAGCCCGTAGTCAACTGGCCACAGGACCTCCGGCCCAGCACTGCCGGCCTCGGTGCTCTCCGCCGCTGCATCTGCCGCTGCAGCAGATGCGGCTTCTTGGAGGTGCACGACCGCGTCACGCGTGATGTTGGACGCGGCCACAGACTGTCCCAGCTTCAGCTGCACCTCCGCTCGCAGCCGTGCTAGCCTGCTCTGTGCACTGACCGAGAGCCACCCGAACGCTCCGCCCCCGACGTCAGTTAGGGCGCCGACGCCGCGAGTGGCTGCGGCCTGCGCCTTGTCGGTAGCGCCTTCCAGAAGGCTGCGGCGGGCCTGTGCGGCGCACAGGTTGGCGCAAACCAAGGCCGCCTCCGCCGCAATGGCGCCATGGCTTGCTCCACTGGCATCTGCGGGGCTGCAGCTTCGTCCCACCGCTTCCTCTGCCTCCTGCAGACTTGCCGCCGCGCCAGCTGCGTCCACGCGGCGGCACGCCACGTCGGCCAGGCAGCAGCAGCTGAGCGCCTGTAGCGAGCGCACGCCGAACGCAGCGGCCGCACGAGCGCACTCTCTCCACAGGCACATGGCGTCCTCGACGCACCCCGACGCCTCAAACACGCGCGCCGCCTGGTACAGCGACGCAAGGTGCGCCGCCGCAACGGCCCAGCCCAGGCCCGCACTGACGCCCAGAGCGCTCTGCTTGCTGCCCTCCACCCCTACCACCTCACGCTGTGGATCCCCAGACGCCGCTGCCTGCTGCTGCTGTCCCGGGCGGCGGCCCAGGTCCTCGAACTCGTCCTTGGGCTCGTTGTCCTCATCGCGGACAGCGTAGTCATGAGCGCTGGTGGCCGCGCCCGACTGCACGGCCGCAGCCGCGGCCTCAGCAGGCGTGGGTTTGGCTGCGCCTGCGCCCGCACCCCGCCCAGAGGCTGATGCCGCCGATGCCGCATGCGAGGGCACGGCCGAGTCAGGGCTGGGATCGGGGGTGTCCACCAGGGCGAAGAGGCCGCAGGTGAGGCGGAGCGCCTCCTGTGCTTGCACGTACGCGTTGGCGGTGTCACCGGCGCGCAGGTAAGCGGCGGCGGCCGATTGGTGGCAGCGGCAGCGTAGCAGGAGCGGCGCGGGGCCGTGCCGGAGGAAGCCGCCCCGTTCCAGCTCGGCCGCGCACCCGGCGGCCGCGCTGCCCAGCGCCTGGTGGTCTAGCAGTGGTGCAGCCCTGCATGCACCGTGTGGCGACACCGGCACAAGGCCAACGTCAACAGTCTGTAAGTTGCCGCAGGTCATAAAACCCCACAAAGGGCTGCCGCACGCAGTGCAACCCACCTCATAGGCTGCATCAGCTCCAGCAGCTCGCCCAACTTCGTGCTGGGCGCCTCCACCGCCTCAGCAGCTGCCTCCGCCAAGGAAGCTGCCGGCGCTGCCGCCATGGCCCAAGTCGCGCACGTGCTGTCGGGCAGTGCCGTAAGCAGCAGATAGACGTGCTGCTCCCGCAACTTGACCTGCAGGCAACGCAGGCCCAATCATAGCAAATCAGGCCAGTCGACCGCAAATCAGGTGCCTTACATCACTCCCAACGGCCTCCGCGGCAGTGGCAAGGACACCCGAACATGGCTGCACCCACCTGCTGGGCCAGCCAGGACACCAGCCGCGGCGTGACGCGGCGCAGCTGCGAGGCCTCACGGGGGAAGGAGCCGGCCAGCAGGTGCACCAGGTGGTGCGCCTGCAGCAGTGCCTGCAGCGAAGCCTGGGGCATGCGCAGCTGGCTGACCGAGCTATGGCAGGTTCGGCAGGCCAGGATGCGGGCCCACAGCCGCGCCGCCTTGCCCACGTGCTCCATGGCTTCGTCGCATGCCTGCAACAGACGGCGAAGATTCGTGAGATAGCAACGAACTTGGCCATGACGGTCGTGTCTGGTGGTATGTCTCACGCAACTTGTATCTGATGGACCCGCCTAAACTGAAACCCGTCCCTCTCACCTGGCTCGTTGCCATGCGCTGCTGCGCCAGCCACAGGCCCAGCTGCGCATGCGCAAGCGCGGCCGAGTCCAGCAACCCCAGTGCGGCCGCGGACAGCGCCTGGCCGCCCGCCTGCTCCTTAGCGTCGTCCTCGCTGTCATCGCCACCGCCCGCACCCGGTCGTGCTGCGATATGCCCCAGTCCCTGCTCCTGCAACTGCCCATCAAGCAGCTCACACGCCTCTTGCAGGTCCCGGCCTGCCTGGGCGACAGCGGCCGCGCCATTGGGACAGCCCAGCAGCGCACGCAGCAGCAGCGCACGGGCGCGGAGCACCGGTGCCATTTCAGCACCCCGCCGCTCCGCACAGCGGAATAGGGCGCCTGCATTGTACAACCGCAATAGAAATACTTGCCAAGCGGTAGTGATAGCTTTCCGAGCAGCAACGGCAGCTGTCCTCTAAACGTGTGGCATGCCACGGCAGCACTCACCCACAACAGCGTCGGCATGCGCCTGCTGCAGTCGCGGGTCAGCCATCCGCCGGCACTCCGCCGCCGCCAGCTCAAGCTCTGGAGCTGCGTACACGTCCAAGCAGCCCAGCAGCCCGGCTGGCGCAGCGCCCGACTCCACTGCAGAAACCATTGCCTGTAAGACACTAAGGGACTCGGCCGGCATTGGCACCGGTGGCGCGCCGGCTGCGCTTTGCAGGCTGATGCTTTTGACGGGTGCGCCATCGCCAGCATCTGTGTTGGTGTCCGCATCAAGCGCCAGCCGCGTGCGCCCCCGCGGGGCCTTGGCTGCCGCTTTTGGCTGGACCTCCTGCGCCCTGGCGCGCCCTGCCCGCCGCGCCTTGCATGGTGCCGCCGGCCCTGGCGCGGCAGGCGCTGTGGGCGTGGAGGGCGCTGAGTGCGCCGGCTCGGCTGCACTGCTACACGCCGCTGTATGCGCAGCTGCCGCGGCGTTATGTGCCCGCGTCAGGCTGGCGCGCACGTACAGCTTCACCAGCGGCAGGGCCACATGGGCCTCGCACAGCTGCAGACATGGGGAGCACGGGGCCAGAGTTACCGTATAGGCAAAGGCGCGATTGGCCGAGGGCATCCCTCGCATCCGCAAAGGCAAACGGTAATTGGCATTGTGGAAAACCAAGCAGTCCCCCGGAAGAAGACGCACACGTGCTTACCCCATGCAGCTGCGCCAGGTAGGCTGCTGATGCGGCCATGACGCCCTCCAGGTCCGACACCTGCTGCAACGCAGACACATGCGCCTTGCACTTCTTCACCACGGCAGCCACATCCGCCGCCGCTGCTGCGGTCGTTGCGGGGTCGGCCATCGTGCCTGCTGCGGCACCATGTAGCGCTTGTGCGCGCCTGAGCGCCAGATCTGCAGACAGCTGCAGCAGCTCGGCCGCAGGTGCCACATGCTGCGCCTGAAGCAGATCCAGACCTGGAAAGGGTTGCGGCAGCGTTTAGTGCTCAGTAGGCTTTCCTTACGCAGGCGTGTTGGGCCATTCGGCAGCAGATCCGAGCCCGCTGGCAACCACAGTTGCTGTGACCATGGCGCTCACCTGCGTTGCCCATGGATGCAGACAGGCTTTGCAGCATCCCAGGCGTCACCGCGTCAGCAGCGCCGCTGCATGGTCCGTCCTGCTCCTCGTCGTTCATGCTTGTCGACTGCGGCTGCTGCTGCGGCCGCTGCGATGAGGCGCTGAGTAGGTCGCGGAGCAGCTTGGCGCCCGCCGCCACGTCCTCGTGCAGCCCCGCCAGCTGGCCGGTGCTCGTGCGGTGGGCGGCCATGAGCCGACACGCCAGGGTCGCGGCGGAGCAGCCGCTGGGCACCACCTGCGAATACGTGCCGGGTCAGCATGATCAGTACTGCCAAACGTTGTTGGGCTGGCCGGCGCATGGTGTTGCTAGTGCTTGTCTCTAACACGGCGCCTACCGTCGAGGCCCTGCCCGGCGATTGGTGCAGCAGCTGCAGGCTGTCGGCCGCGAGTGCGCGCATGCACACAGCGACGGCGGGTAGATGGCCACCTGCGTCCAGCAAAATGTTCTTTTAGTAGATGCGTTTACGGTGGGGTCAGGACGCTGCGTCCAGCTATGTTCAAGGATCAAGCCTCACCTGCCCGCTGCGGGTTGTTAAGCAGGTGCGTTAGCACGCCTGCGACCGACACGCGCAGCACGTCCAGGCAGCACCAGCGCAGCCACCTGTCGGACAAGCTGAGCTTCTGCTCCTCACTCATGGCGCTGGCTGCCTGAGGCATTCTCGCCAGAGCTGCTGCGAGGGGATGTTGCTGCTTCTGTCGCTCCGCTGGCGCCATAACCGGAGCACATGCCGGCACCGAAAGAGCCGCCTGGACGATGGCTGCTAGCGGGTGTGGCCTGTGAGCCGCCACAGTAAGAGCGCTGATGCGGCCCTGCACCAGGCCCAACGCAAGCTTGTGCAGCGAGCAGCAGAGCACGTCGGGAAGTGCACCTGCGGCCACGGGACACGCAGAAGCACACATGAGACGCATCAAACACAGCACGCTGTTGGAAGCGCACAAGCTGCAACGTCCAGCCGCGCCATGTTCATCAGCATGTGCTCGCGCACCGTGCATCTCCAGCTGCTCTAGCAGGGCCTCCAGCAGCGCCACCCGCGCCTCCTCGGCAGCCTCAGCTGCGTCGTCCACCAGCAGCTGCAATCAGCAGATAACGACGAGACACAGTCACCGAGCCGTGCAAGGCAGATTACTTAAGGGGCAGCAAACGCCTTCTTGCGGCGCAGCCGCGCCACAGTCCTGACCTGCTTAACGGCCTGCTCCTGCCCGCACACGTCGCCGCAGGCCACTAGCGCCGCCAGCTGCGCTGCCACGGTGCTTGCTTCCAGGTGGGTTGAGAGACTGGCACTGAACAGAGCGCCCACCGCCTTGCCCAGGCAGCGCAGCACCGGCTCCAGGCGCCTGGCGCAGTCCTCCTTGTCTGCTTCCCTGCACAGCATATGGATTACAACTTTAGAAATGGGTGATGTGGGTTAGCTGGGCAGCGTCCGGTCTCAAGCGCACGGCTGGGGGCCTACCGTGCCAGGTCCAGCAAGCTCTCCACAGGCGCGCCAATGCCCTGCCAGAGTTCTTCGGAGCGGTAAGGGTCTCGCTGCGCCAGCTCGCCGTAGCAAAGGAGCAGATTCGCGACCGCGGCGACTTGCAGTTCGGCGGGAGCCCCGGCGTTGCTGGGGTGCGCAGCCACGGCCGCGTGCAAGACCCGACCCTGCTCCAGAGCGCGCTCGTGCAGCCCTAGCGCAGCCAGCTTGCGTATGAAGCCGTAGCGCTGCGTGTCCAGCTCATGCCCGCTCGCTTTAATGACCGGGCGCAGGCAATCCAGCGCGTTAAGGCCGAGGCACGCTGCATCGCCGAGAATGTCTGCAACCTGGGAGCCGCGCAGCTCAGAACCAAGCCTACAGCCGGTACTCTTGACCAGTCGCGTTACAACAGGTCCGCAGGTTTTTGCGATGGGGCGCAGCGCGTCCACGCTGCCATCGCGCAATGCGAGCAGCGGAGCCAGCAGCTCATGCAAGGTACCCAGGGCATCTTGTAACTTCCTAACATCACTGCTTTCCTCCACAGTTGCCAGTGCAGCCTGGCTGTCGCCGGCCGCGGGCATTTCTTTTGTCCCTAGCTGTCTCTCAGGCGTACAGTTCGCAGGGTGGCATTATAATTGAACATCGATAGTCGAGGATAACAGGTGACACAAATTTGCCACTCGCCGGAACACCTTGGGTGAAGCGACTCCGACGAGTTCCAGCGCGGATGGGGTCCAGCGCACCAATGCCGGTCAATTCCCACTGTTTTCGTGCTTGCGATGGTCATTTAGATACACGCCATAGACTCAAAGCATCGTAACGCATTAAATAGGTATCTCACGGAGAGCGCACGTATTGTGCTTTGCGAAACTTCATCGGGCCGCGGCCCTTGCTTTCCCCCGCTCACTGCGACCTCGCGTTTCACATACCACTGTACAAGATGTGTGCTTGTATGACTAAGGAAGCTCTTCTAGAGGTTTGCAAACAAAATGGACTCTACCGCACGGCCTCGCTGAACGACAAGCTCTATTGCAACTTCAAGGGGTTCTCACAGATTGCCTGTCTTGAGGACTACGTCAACTTGAAGGCGCTCTTCCTAGAAGGGAATGTGCTGGAGACGCTGGAGGGGCTGCCACCACTGGCGGACCTGAAGTGCCTGTGGGTATTCGTGGCGCGGGCTCGCACACGCATGACAGGCGACTCCCTTGCTGGCAAGGTGGCCATGTGTGAGGCCAGAACCCCGATGCCATCACTAGAAGTGTATGCTTCCGCGCCCCCAGCCCACCTCACGGCCCATTACCCTGCACGCCCTCCCGCGCGCCCATCCCCGCAACCGCCTTCAACCGCCTCCACAGGTACGTGCAGCAGAACTGCATCTGGAAAATCAGTGGCCTGGAGGCCGTGCCCGGCCTCGACACGCTCAATATCAGCAACAACCAGCTCACCAAGCTGGAGGGGCTCGCGTGCTGCCCGGCGCTGCGAACGCTCATCGCCACGCACAACCACCTGGTCACGCTGGACTCCGTGGCCCACTTGGCCGAGTGTAAGGCGCTGCAGACTCTGGACCTGCAGAACAACGAGCTGGAGGACCCCGGCATTGTGGACATCCTGAAGCAGATCCCGGACCTGCGCTGCCTGTACCTCAAGGGCAACCCGGTGGTGTCCAACATCAAGAACTACCGCAAGGTGCTGGTGACCTCCATCCCCAGCCTCACCTACCTGGACGACCGGCCCGTGTTCGACAACGAGCGCAAGATCGCGCAGGCCTGGTGCGTGTGGATCTCTGGTGGTGGGGACTGCCGTGCCGTACTGACGTTGGCATGGGGTTGGCATTGGCCACGGGGGAGTTTGCTGGAGCTTGCGGTCAGTGCGCACCATCGGTGTGCTTGATGACCTGGCTTGTTGCGCAAGCAGTCCTGACCTGTGTGCCGGCGGTGTCGCACTTGCGGCTGCAGGCTGGAGGGCGGCCTGGAGGGCGAGCGGGCCATGCGCAACCAGCTCAAGGAGGAGGAGGAGGAGCGCAGCCGCAAGAACCACGAGTTCATGATGCAGATGCGGGCAGCGGGCTGGCGCGAGGTGCGGGCGGCGCATTGCTGATGTTGGAGTACCATATGCGCTGCTGTGGGTCGTAGGCAACTATCGATAACACGCGTGGGCGGTCACGGACTTCAAAGAGTGGGATTCAACTCGCTCGCCGGCCTCGTGCATCTTCCTGTGACGCAGCGGCGCAAACGCATGGGCCTGCCGGACGGCGACACGGACCCGGCGCTGGACGACATGAGCGACGGCGAGTACGAGTTCGATGAGGAGCCGGAGGAGCTGGTGGAGGCGCGGCAGCGGCTGGCGGCGTACACGGCGCGGCCCGGGGAGGAGGAGCCGGCAGGTGGGGCTTGGAGCCGGGCACACGCGGGGAGAGGCAGCTGGGAGGTAGCTTGGTTGAGGGGTCCTCGCGAGGCTGAAGCCTATGGACAGCGTTGCACATGTCTCGTGCTCGCATGATATGGTAGGTGCTGCACATAGAGGACACTTGGTCACTCCAAATAGAAGGGGACATTCGGCGGGGAACACCTGCTTACCCAGTGCCGCGTCTTTTGTTTGCTCGGCTGCAGAGCTGGCAAGCGCTCGGCAGGGCCTGGCGCGGGACGGCAAGCCCATCCAGGAGGGCGCCTGGGGCAGCGGCGCGGCGGCGGAGTCGGACTCGGCCATTTACTTGCAGTCGGTCAAGGCGGCGCAGGCGGAGCTGGACGTGGTGCGGCAGCAACAGCCGCGGCAGCTGCCCACGGCGCAGGTGCTTATCGAGGAGCTGGATGAGCCGTGCGGGGGGAAGGCGCCGGCAGCGGACGAGGGCTCGACGCCGCCGGCGCTTTCGCCGATGACCAGCCCGTCGGGGTCGGAGGGCCAGGGCGGGGAGGGCGTGGCGGCGGCGAAGAAGGGCGCGGCAAGCGGTGCTGCTGAGGGGATATCGGCCGCGGTCGACATCAACGACCTGGATTAGGCCATGGGCTATACGGTGGGGTTTGGGGCTGCGGACTGAGGTGCGTTAGCTATCAGGGGCTGGGCTCCAGGACGTCAAAGTGCGAAGAATGGCTTGCATGAGCGTGCAGCGAGCGATGTCGGGGCGCGGACTGAATTTAGGCTGTATTGTGTGGCCTTGACTGACATCCGGACATGGGCCTCAAATGGCTAGGCATAGCTTAATGCTAGTGTTGTGTAGGACAACATTCAGATACGGTCCCGACAGTGTGCCCAGGTGGCCTGGGGTATTTACATTCATCGTATAATAGCATGTGAGCTTGGATGTCTGTTGCACGGCAGAAGCCGGTTCAATATTCGGTTAATGAGTGCGTGCGATGTAAGCCGTAGGCGCGTACCATGTATCGCATGTGTCTGGCAGTGCCAGGTCACACCCGAGCCGCACGGCACAACGCCCTCTATCCCATCCAACGTGGAAGACCAAACTTCAAAATCCAACAATAACCAGGAATGAATGCATCCACAAGGTCATGTCGGTCCCAGCCCTGCCCCCATACCGTACGGTACACACAGTTGTACGCACGATCCCGCCAAGTCGCCATGGATCCCAGCCCGCTTCCCATCCTGCTCTCGGCTGCCGTGCACGGTATCCTCTCTACAGTGTCGCGGGCGTGTCGGTGGTGCCCGTCATCCGGACCTCCTGCCACTCCTTGTCGTTCTGCGACCACAGACGCAAGCATGTTGTCAAGAATATGCGTTATGCGTTACATCACCGACAGGTCAACAGCACCTGACGCTGCCGCTGTCGCGCTCACCACCCACACATCGTTCAGGTACCGGCAGCGCACAGGCTCTTGTCCATTTAAAATCGGTAGCCTGCACGCCCCTCAACCTAGTGCCCAGTCCCTCACCTTGGACAGCTGGTGCCACATGTTGAGGCTGTTCTCAAACAGAAGGCGGATCTTGTTGCTCTCCGAGGCGCTGAGGTTGTTGAGCTTGACGGTGATGGGGCCGCTCACCTTGCGCAGGCCGTCCAAAATCTTGCTGTTGCGCACCTTCTTCAGCTCCTCCACTAGGTCCATGATCTGAGTGGGGTAGAGGGGGCGGCCGGATTGATGGGGCTACCCGCAGCGGCACTTGAGAAGAAGACACCAGCTGCCGTATCAGCATGCGCCACGGCCCCATCCTGAGTCTTACCGCCAGCATGCCTACCCGTGCTGCCGTGACAACTCCTCTGCCCCCCCCCTCCGGTGGCCGCCGGCCGCTGCCTCCATGGTATAATTACGTGATGAGCCGCTCATCCACGCTTCCCTCCCCACCGCACCTCGTTGACCTCGGCGTTGGTGCCAAAGATGGCCCGCGCCTCCGCGAACAACATCTTGGCCGTCTCCACATAGTACTGCGGCACCGGCTGGAAGTACTGCGGGATGGTGCGCTCCTCATCCAGCACGGCTGCGAGCAGGGGGGACATTCACAACAGGAGGGGCCACTCGGAGGGGTTGGGGCCGGCAGCAGGGCTGAGGGCTGAAGCAGCAAGGGAAAGTAATAGGAGGTAAGGCGGCGCCACGGCGTTGATGTTGCCTCTACACGCTCAGTTCTCTGTCGTTCCATTATCCTTGTTTCAAAGTCCTGCGGGCCGACATGCAGGTGCGACGCCCTGCCGTACCTTTGAGCTTTTCCCGCGCCATCCAACCGGGTGGCTGGATGCGGCACTTGTTCCGGCGGTTGAGTGCCAGCGCCAGGTAGAGGGGGACCTCCACTGGGATGTTTGGTCGGAACGGGCCGTACGTGCCCTGTGGGCGCAGGGTGCATACGTATGGCGTGCACAGGAACATGTCAGCACTGTTTGCGGCTTTGAGCACAGGGCGCAGTTGAGCGAGAGGAATGCGAAGGTTCCCAAGTTCACCACACGCGTGCGTGCGGGACCCATTTGGCACGGTTGCGAGGGGTTTGGACAGTGCGTTGCGTGGCGGGAGGCGCGACCACCGCTGCGTAACACGCGGAATACCGGGGGCGCAGGCCGCGGCTCACCTCGATGCATGTAAGCATGCTGTTGGGCAGGTTAAGCGTGAAGTTGGGCACAATCGTCACTTTCTCGTGCTCCGCCATGAACTCCAGCTGCGGGTAATATACAGGAAACGCACAAAGAACGGATAGTCCTGAGTGATAGAGCATGTAGATTAGCGTAGACGCCCGTGCGAATGCGCCAAGCAGCCTCCGCGCAGAAACAGCGGCGTGGGCGTGCATGAAGGCGCCAAGCTTGCCGTGTGCCAGTGCTTGGGCCAAGTCGCCACGCACCTCTTCTGGCGTGAGCGGTGGCTCATCCAGCTTGGAGGATACATACTCAAAAAGCGATGCCGTGGGCGCCATGGCCCCGGCTCACAAGAAGAAGGCGCTCGCTGTGCGCTGTGTCCGCGCCCAATTTGCTTTGTGGAGTCTCCCCTTCGTCACAGTCTCCCGCGCTCGCCGTCCGCCTAAGTGTCGTGTAAGCTACGATTATGATGTCCTTATGTTGAGCGCTTGCGCTTGAAATGCGGTCGGGAGGCGCGCAGTAGGGAAACCGACAGACGCAGCTGACGAGTGTAATTGTGCAAGACCTGGTTCACGAACAATTGGTTGTAGAGTTGATAAATGCTATGCATTCACTTGTGACTGAGGCACGAAGACGGTGCCCTGCATTGAGCAGGAAACGGTGCCCCCCCCCATCAGGTCGCGCTAGGCTCGAGAGCGAACATACTAAAGTCACCAAGTAATTAAAGCCAGCAATTTTTTGTACGTTTGCCCGAGGACGGAAGCTTGCGTGAAACAGTTCTTGGGCCCAGGCTCGTGAGACTTGCAGCTTTGCTCTAGCTTTCGTGGCATTGCTTTTGGGATAGGACACGAAATTGGCGCTTGTAACGTAACAGATGGGGCGAGGCGAGGTGCGCGCTACCAGTACGCCGAACTAGGGCTACAAAACGCGCAAGCTTCTTACCGGCACGCCACGAACGCAGGCAGGCAACAAGAAGACAATATCGCTGGAGACATGGGAGCAAAAGCTAGCAGGCGTGCGAGTGCCGAAGGAGGACATGAACCGTCTGGTCATGAACTTCCTTGTTACCGAGGTGGGGCGCGCTATTGGTCGGTGTCGCAAGGGTGGTGGGGGATGGGGGCGAAATGTCCTTCGGTAGATAGGGCTTGGGGAGCGGGTAACATTCGCAGCGGGGAGAAGGCCAGCCGTCTTGCGGTGGGTTGCCGCGTGGCGTGGCGTGGCGTGGCGTGGCGTGGCGTGGCGTGGCGTGGCCAGATTCGACCCGACTCGCAGGGCGCAAACGCTGGCCCACGCGTGCATCCACACCCGCACGCTACGATTGCTACCACCACCACTCCTGGCCACCACTGCAGGGCTACGTGGAGGCTGCGCGCATGTTTGAGAGTGAGAGCGGCACGGCGCCGGGCGTGAACCTGGACGCCATCACGGACCGCATGGAGGTGCGCCGCGCGCTGCAGGGCGGCGACGTGGAGTCCGCCATCGAGCGAGTCAACGACCTGGACCCAGAGGTCAGTGGGGCATGGGCGTGCGTGTATGTGTGCGTATGTTTGTGTGCATGCGCGGTGTTCACATGCGAGGGCGTGCTTTTGAGCCCTCCGGCTTGGCGTCGTTGATGGCTGGGCACGGTGTGTGTGGACGGACTCTGGGGGCATATGGTACAGAGTTCACACACACCCATGCACACAACCATACACGCACACGTGTACACGCCTCTCCCTCCTCATCCCAGATCCTGGACAAGCAGCCGGAGCTGTTCTTCCACCTGCAGCAGCAGCGGCTCATAGAGCTCATCCGCGGCGGCGACACGGAGGGCGCGCTGGACTTCGCGGCGGAGAACCTGGCGCCGCTGGCAGAGGAGCACCCGCGCTTCCTGGAGGAGCTGGGTGAGTGCGTGGGGAAGGAGCGGGTGGGTGGGCGGACGTGGCAAGACCCGGGCCGCCCTGCGCCATGGTGCAAGCGGTTAGGTGGAGGACGCGTGGCCGTGTGGCGGCAATGTACAATTTACTGCAGTGGGGCACGGGCTGCAGGTCAGGTCACGGGCAGGGTTGGGCACGGGTGGCAGGTGTAAGGATCGAGGCCACGGATATAAACAAGCGCTGCCGCGGGCCGGGGTGTGCGCGGACTGCCGGCCATGCGGGTCTGGGCGCCCTCCCTGGCCTCCCCCACCCCATCCTGCCGCTCCTGCCCTCCACCCTGCCACCCCGCCACCCACCTGGCGCATACGCACACACGCACACGCCTGCAGAGCGCACGGTGGCGCTGCTGGCGTTTGAGGACACCAAGGCCTCCCCCGTGGGTGACCTCATGGACGTGGCGCAGCGCCAGAAGACCGCCTCCGAGCTCAACGCAGCCATACTGGCGGCGCAGGCGCAGGAGCGCGAGCCGCGCCTGCCTCTGCTGCTCAAGCTGCTGCTGTGGGCGCAGGCGCAGCTGGACGAGCGGGCCGTGTACCCGCGCATTGCCGACCTGGCCAGTGCGCAGCTGGTGCCGCCGCCCAAGGCCGACTGAGCCGGCTGCTGTGATACGTGAAGGGGAATGAGGGTTGCGAAAGCAGATAAGAACGGGCGGGGACAGGGATTTGAGTGGAATGGGACGAGCTCCGGTTCGGCGTGTGACGCGTGTGGATTGAATAACAGTGCTGTGCAGGACGGCCCCTGCAGAACGAGTTGCCGAATGTGCGCAGGATTGCAAGCAAGGCTGGACGGTCAAGGCGGTGGCGATATTGAGGCTAGGCATGCGCACTGGCGTTGGTGGGCAGCATGCTGACAAATGAGCGGACGCGTCAAAGGCGGTGCCGTGGAACCGGCAAGGGATGGCACGATGGGGTCCGTGTGGACGTGGCGGCATGGCTGGGATGGCAGGGTACGCGAATGGGAAGCCTTCTGCGCTGTAGAGGCGGGACCTTCAACAGCGGTGGGAGCTGAAGGGTCACTGAAAGAATGTAGATGATGTACAACGTGCGGCGCCATTAATGCTGATGAGAAACCGCAGAGTCTGCCGTCCCTCTTAAGCCAGACGGGCGTCCGCGACGGCGTCACAGTAGATGCGGGGCCCAGTGGCATGGGTCCGGCCGGGAAGCTTTATCAAAGTAACAAAACGAATCAGCTTCCCACTACATGACCCGCCTTTTGGCCTGGCCGGAGTGGCGGGGCCCAGGCGGGGCCCACCCCCGGTCACACACGGGCGCGGTGCATTGCCGCAGGCACGGTGGGTACCCAGGTACTCACACCCTCTGCTCCCACGGCCACCACCTCCAGCGGCCCCTAACGCTACTGCAGCATTTGCCCGAAGTCTGTGACTCACCGGCTGTGCAACAGCAGATGCCCCGCGTAGGAAGGCGTGCACGGGGTCGTCGGCGGTGCAGGTACGTAGGCCCAGTCAGCATGGCGTGTGCGTGTGCCGACTCTCGACGCCATGCACCCATCCCCAATGACCCGGCAGCTGCTACAGACCGTGCCAGTTGGCATGCTTTGCGGGCCGCCGCTTGCGTGTGTTGTCCCCCCCCCCCCATGATGTGCGGGCTGTATGTGAGGACAGGGAGCAGCGCACGGGCTGTATATATGTGAGGACAGGGAGCAGCACGATACCTGATGGAGCATAGAGGTGGGGCAACGCTGGGGCGGTGTCTGTGCCATTGGCGCTTCATATATATAACATAGACGGGGTGTGGCATGGGTCCGATCGGGAAGCTTTATCACACTCGGCGTATGAACAACAAGCTTCCCACCACATGACCTGCCTTTTGGCTTGGCGGGTTTGGGGCCCAGGTGGGGCCCACCCCGGGTAACACACCGGAGCCTGCACCATCATGGCGCATGTGTATAATGGAGGGTGCTGCACCTACACAGATAGCCCTTTGGATTTACAAGTGCGACGTGGGTCCGACCGGGAAGTTTTATCAACAGGCGGGGTCCACCCCGTGTCACTTAATACCGTAATGCTCATCACCTGAGTACATAACGTTGCGCCAGCCAATGACGCACCAACCACAATTCTGATCTCCTTGGGCATCCTCAGTGCCTGCACCTGGTACCCTTGTCCCTTACATTGCAGCGTGTGTGGCGCCAGCCTAGTAGCAGCCTAAGCGCTATAACAACCTCGCCACATAACCTGGTCCACAACCTCGCCACATAACCACTGGTCCACAGCCCGCACAGCGCCACAGCCTACTGAGCCGCAACCGGCCCCTGGCTGACTGGCACGAATGGACAAACTATCGCAGGCATGCACACCCAAGACATCGCATGCCGTACACTGCCCCGCATGTTTCTTCCCTTGTGCTCCCCTAAACAAGAGCGGTACACGTCTCGATCTTTGACGGCTGCCGCCCTCACTACAGCCTCCGCCCCGTCACCACGAATGTCACCGCCCGGTTAACCACTGAGCCGCCCACCACCCGCTGAGCGGCGGAGGCGGTCGCCTGCTCAACAAACTCCTGCCGCAGCGCCTCCACCTCCCCTGGGCTCAGCAGCGCGTCCAGCGGCGCGAAGGGGCTGCTCGCGCACTGCCGCCACCAGCCCTCCACGAAGGCTGCCAGGGGTCGCGGCCGCGTGTCGTCAAACTCATCCCGGACAACCTGCGCTTGCGTGCGTGCGTGTGTGTGTGTGTTCAACACAAAACAAACGGAACAAAGCGTGCGTGTGTGTGTGTGTGTGTGCGTGTGTGTGTGTGTGTGTGTATGTGTGTGTGTTTGTATGTGCGTGGGGGACGTGGGAGTGGGTGCAGTGGGGCGTGGCGGACCGGCGGACCGGCGAACGTGCACGGAGTCACCACATTGAGCATGTGCTGGGTCGTCACCCCCCGCACTCCCCTGCTCGCGCCGCCGTCACCCCGCCGCACCTGCACATCCACAAAGCCCGCGGCCGCCATGGCCGCGCGGCAGCGCTCCTCACTGCCCAGCCGCTCACACGGGTCCTCCACCTCAATGCCGTGCCTACCATAGCAGATGTTCCAGGCGCCATCATAATCTTGAGTTTAAAGCATATGCGTGCTGCGCCCCTTGCGCACACGTTAGTGTTTGCAGGGGTCGGGGGCGCATGTGTGTTGGCGCAATCGCTGCAGGCCGCAGCGGCTGTCAACGCCCGCTGCCACGCACGGGGCACTGTAGTCAACCAGCACATCCCAAACTTCATACATGCGGCCTCCACACCTGTCCTTCAGCAGCCTCAGAAAGATGCCGTACTCGGGGGTGTTGGGCGTGGCGAAGGCGTTGAAGGCCAGCACGCCGCCACCACGACCGCCGCCGCCGCCACGGCCGCCGGCATCGGCGCCGTCGCCCCCGGGGCGCAGCCAGCTCCACCAGGTGGCCAGGGATCGCGGCGTGTCGGGCAGGAAGGGTATCGCCGCGGAGCAGGTGATCACGTCCAAGGAGCCAGGCGGGAAGGAAGCGGCGTCCACGTCCTGGCGGCGACAGGGCGCCGTGCGGGCGTGCACGTGCCCATATGTGTGTGCATGTCTTAGGGAAGCACGGTGGGGAGAGGGACGCCCCGTGCGTGCAGCGTGCGTGCGTGCGTGCGTGCGTGCGTGTGTGTGTGTGTGTGTGTGTGTCTGAGTGTGTGTCTGTGTCGGGAAACACATGACTCCAGGGCGGCTGGACCCACCCCACCACGCACAACACCTCGCCGCCTTGCCACACCGCAGGCGCTTCGTTCAGCGGCGGCCTCACGCCAGCCCCGCGCTTTCACCCCCATTTCATCCCAGCCCCCAGCCCAAATCACCACCTGCCCCACCTGCTCCACCAGCTCCAGGGGGCCGTGTGGCGCCATGAGGCCCTCCGCCTCCGCCTTGGCCCGCGCCACCGCCAGCATGCCCCCCGACAGGTCCAGACCCACCACACGGCCGGCCCGGCCCACCGCCCGCGCCAGCGGCAGCGCCACCATCCCCGTGCCGCACGCCACATCCAGGGCCTAGGAATCGGAGAAGGCAGCAAGAAAGGCGTCAAGGGATGCGGTGCGGTGGTGCAAGGCGGTGCGGGGCTGTGGTGGGCCCCAGGGGGGGACTGCGCAAGCGAGCACTTGACACGGCTGCGGTCAGGTGCGCCCTAACTTGGCCTGATGTCCGTGGGGGCGAAACCGAGTTCTTTTACTCATTTGGTACATCTCACCCGGTCGCCCATGCGCAGCGTCAAGTGACTCAGCAAGGACTCGGCCAGCTGCGAGTGAAAGACATTTCCAGTATCATACGCCGCAGCTCGCGGCTCAAAGCTTGCCGCCACGCGTTCCTTGAAGCCATCTGGTATAAGGAGTAGCTTTTGGTGAGGCCCCAAGGCCCTGGCGACGACGCGTTTGCGCTGGGAGACCGCAGCTTCAAGTCTGCATGGCGAAGTACTTGCGCGAAGGAGCATCGCTGCACCTGCTGCTGGCCGTTTAGGTCCTCAACTTTTGAGCTCCATAAGTAACAACAAATTGCCTATGCACGCCTTGGGGGTTCGTAGACGGGGATTGCCGCGCGGGAGATGGCGGGGGTTTACGGTTGGTCGTGCGATGGGCGGTTGGTGGCATGGTGCGCGCGATGTCAAAAGACAGTCAACAACAACGGGCACATATCGGCCATTGGCCAGTGCTCGATGTCGAGCGTTGGACTTCGGTTGGCGGGGGATTGACGGCTGTTGACGGGCACGGGAAGTGAGGAAGAACTGCGCACGGTGTTTGGCGGAGGCACCCCTGCTGGGCGGAAGGCCTTACTCGCAGGCAGGCAAAGCTGGGCGTGTCTGTGCCATTGGCAGTTCATATATATAACATACACCGGGTGTGGCATGGGTCCGATCGGGAAGCTTTATCACACTCGGCGTATGAACAACAAGCTTCCCACCACATGACCCGCCTTTTGGCCTGGCGGGTTTGGGGCCCAGGCGGGGCCCACCCTGGGTAATCTGCGGCACCCAGCCGGCACGCACCCGAAAATGTCTTACACGCAACCTAACAGCCTACGTGACGGTCAACGTGCCAGGTTGCTGACAAGGCGCTGGAGACATTTTGGCGGTTATGTGCATAAGTGCGAGGTGATTGGGGCCATTAGTTGAGACACGTTGGGCCATAATAGCCATGAGTAGTGGAGCTGGATGGGCTTCTCCCCTGGAAGACAGCTTGGGCGTGGTTTAGGCCGGGTTGCGGTTCGGGCATCGAAGGTTGTTGTAATCTGACGGAAAGAGTCCAAAAAGCGGCAACCGCTTGCGGGAACTGTGGTGCCTTGTGGTGCGATGTTCGCACCCGTACAACCGATACGACGCCGTCCTCACCAAGACGATGCCAATGCCAAAACGCCGCCCTCAGACGCTGCACGTTTCCGCTATGCTATAAGCTCGCACTGCACCTTTCACAACTTGCTGCCAATCGAATACCTGCTGGCCTTGCTGCTGCGAGTCTGCACAGCATATAACCGTCCTCGACGCCTCCGGCGGTACCACTAGTCGCTCAGGAGGCTAAGAACCATGCGGCAAGCAGTTGTAAGTTTGTCAGCTTAAAATGGCCATTAGCAGCAGCGCCGCGACACTCGTTTAAGGACACGGCGGGCGCAATGGGGACGTCGGAAGAGTCTCTGGCGAGCCAAAATTCCCTTACCCGCATCTTGCTCCAGGTTATGGCTTTGGTGCTGGTGCTGGCGTTCGCTGTGCAGCAATCAGGTTCGTGTTTCGAGGACTTGCACACATTACTTCGCCAGCTTCGCTTGCGCAATCGGAGCCCCAACCTCACAGCGGGGCGGCTCGATACGTCCCTCAGTGACTTGGATTGACCCATTGGAGGTTTACTGGCTTACTCGCCAAGGCGGGCAGAGCAATGCACGCATGTTTTTCAAGCACTGGCAAGCGAGCGAGTGGGCCCAGCTGGGAAGAACTGCACAGCTACATGTTCGCCTCTCAATTCTGCACCGACGGATAGACTCCGTCGCCGCGTCTGCAGCAAGCAGGGCCGAACCCGACCACGCCCGCCACTTGGATGCCGCAGCAGCTTAGGGGCACCCCACGGGTGCACCCGCACTGCACCCTCACTTTCAGCTTGCAGTGAGCGCCTGGAAAACCCCCCTAGGACCTTGAAGTGTTTGGGGGGTGCTCAGAAGCGCGTGTGTTCCCGTGTGGGGCAGCCGAGTGGGGCAGCTCCTTCCCCGCCGCTGTGTCGTTGTGTGTATACGGGGCTGTGTACGCCCCCGACATTTCCAGTCTGTGATCCTCACCGATAGCCGCTGAGCAGGGGTCTAATCCTTGGCTTCACGACCATGCGGATGCCAACCCAGCCCACCCCAGTACCTTACGCCCTGTCAACCTCGCCCCCCCCCCCAAGCACACACACATACACACACACGTACGTCATGTTTTCCTTGTGCTCTTTAACACACATACACGGCACACACACACAAGTCCCATCACGCGCTGCTTTGCTCTCTCTTGCGCCTCGCCTCGCAGCGGCCCAGGCCAACACCAAAGCGACGCTGATTCCTCTCAACACATTCTACTCGCTGTGGAAGGCGTCTCAGACCGTCAACGCCACACGCGCCCAGAACATCACATTCCTGGACGGTGAGCGGCTGGCCGAACCCAGGCCACGAGGGGCGGGCAGTCGGGCAGCAGCTGTGGCGACGTCAGGGGCCGGGGCGTGGCGGACTGGCGGTGAAGTCCTGCCGAACCGCCAGCACCATGACTGCTGGCGGGTCGTGGAGCAGTGTCGTGGGGCCGGTGCTGGTTGTAGGACGGTACTGATGGTGGTCAATCCGCGCCGACAGCGCACCTGCCGCCAGTGTTCAACCCAACAGCATCACCCTCCCACCACCTACCCCAGCCCGCACTCCCATTCTCTCCTGCCCTCCCTGCCCGCCCTACCCGCCCTACCCGCACCCCACCCCAGTGCGGCCCAAGACGCTGTACCAGCTGTCGCACGTGCCGGACGCGCGCAACGTGCCCAGCCAGAACGCCAAGAAGGTGGCGGGCCAGTTCGCCAGCCGCAAGCGCGGCGTGGACCCCACAAAGGACGTCGCCTGCTACTGCACCCGTGAGTGAACCCGCCACACGCGTGCTCAGACCGTGTGCGTTCCTGTACTCCGCTTATTGACGTGTGTTGCGGAACTAATGCGTACGTACGCTTGAAGCCGGGCTGGCGCGTGAGTGAGCTGGGAAGTGCTTCGGCAGGGCTTGTGTGGTTGGGTGGCAGCAACGAGCAGCCGGTGCCGCTGACAGCCTGTTGGCTCCCTGCCACCCGCGTGCAGAGTCCTCCACTGCGGTGAGCGCCTGCAACGAGTTTGCCAAGCTGAAGGCCTACTCCAAGGTGCGCGCGCGCGTGTGTGTGTGTGTGTGTGTGTGTGTTAAAGAGCACAAGGAAAACATTGCGCAAAGACAGTGTGCGTGTGTGTGTGTGTGTGTGTGTGTGTGTGTGTTTTGGGGGTGGGGCGGGTGCCGCCGGGGGCTTTTGGAGAAGTTGCCTCGCGCCACCCGCCGCGCCGCCCGTGTTGTGGGGCGTACGTCTGGCTGCTGTGGTCCCTGACGCGGGCCGCCCCGCCATATTCTGTGGGACATGTATGGGGGCATGCGGCTAAGTGCCTAGTCTCCTACCCGCAGGGTGCCCATGCCGCCATTATCACCCTAGCCCCGTGCCCTAGCCCCTGTCATGTGCATCCACGTCGCGCCACGGGACACATGTTGCTCCAACGCACTCGCGCACATCTTCACGCACCCCCTGCCCTCGTGCACTGTAACACCGACGTAGGTCAAGGTGTATGCCCTCGACGCTTCGTTCTCCGAGTGAGTCGCACGGTCAATGTGGAAAGACGGGTTTGCTTGTTTGCGGGAGCTTCTGGACCTGTGTGGCGGTGGTGTAACGAGCTATCCGATCACCGCAGCGAGAAGCGCTCTCCGTTGGTAACTCGATGATCCCTCCTCCCAATTACCAAATGCAAACTGCAGCTGGGTGGTTGCCAAGTACCCCACCGAGAAGAGCGGCAAGTTTGGACACTGAGAAGCTCGCGTGCTGATGGAAGCCAGATACGGAGGATTGCGGTCTTGGATGCATCGTGAATTCGTGTGTGTTTTGCGGCAAATGGCGCCAAGTGGCGTGGCGGCCAATGGCCAATGGCGGCGCTATCCTGGCTGGTAGTGGCATTACAGCTGAGATCATGCGCGCCTGGGCTTTTGCAAACAGTGCCATAAGTGTAATGAGTGGGGTTTGCGGCGGCGGGACGCGTGGTGCGCGCTGCTTGAGTGCTTTACAGCGCGTGCCGCGAGTGCGTGACAGGGCAGTGCCCGGGGGTATTCATAGATAGGTATGCCGTATTAAGACGCATGTCTGACTTTGGTTCGATGGCAGATAGGTGGTGCCATGTGCAGACTGCTTCGGGCCGCGCCACCTCCGGGTTACCATGCGCAGCCGTGTCGACCGATGGGGACCTTGATTGGACTGCGCCCAGAAATAAAGAAATCCGCCGTACCGTGGTTCCTGGGGATTGTATCGGCGTTGGGTACGTACACCGTGGTTTTTCTGCAGCATCCTCGCACTCGGGCCATGCACGTGCTGACGTGCAGCTCTCGCCCCAGTACAGCGGTAGCCTAGGGTGACCGCCTGACCGGGTGACTGCGCCATTAGAGTGCGCCATGAAGCGGTCGAGCCCAGCGTTCGGCATGCATCAGCAGCGGTGTTCACGGCTGCATGGCAGCTATGCTTGGATGTGCCATGATTGGCTGTGCTCGGCCGCGGCACCCAGTGGATACGGTACTCGGCTGGCCGTGTCGGGGGAGATGAGGCCGTTCCTTTAGCTTCGTAGTTCGTACAGTCGTACGGTGCGACACGGTGTGGGCTTATCTAGCCCTCTACCAGCCACAGCTCGTTCAAGGGCAACCGCCTCCCATGCCACGCGGTGTCCATCACTGCGACTTGCGAGACCGCCAACACACGTATTTTGTGGCTGCCTTACACTCAGCCCCACCACCGCCGACAAGCTGCACCGCATGCCATGGAACGGCCTTGCGTGACCCCCCTTCCTTGCTTGGGCCCTCAAGCTCACCCCACTGCACATACCGTACAGCATCTCAGCACCTGACACCGATCCTGTACGCGTGCACGGGCAGCAACGTGGGGCACCAAAGGCACTCCTGTATACCTTGATGGTATTTATCGTGCCGCCGCGCAGTGACCGGTGCGCGTTGCCAGCATAGCAGCAGCTTTCCTTTGTTCAAAAGCTTTGAACGCCTGAAATTGTTGACCCACCGCATACCGCAACTCTGCACCTTATTCATCCGCCGACACGCACTCCCCACGCCAACCACACCCGCGACACCTCCACTTTTCGCCGTACTCGGCCGTTCCCTCCCTCCATCACCAGCACTCGCCATCGCCGTGGCCTCGGCTGCCCGGTTTGGTGCTTTGGACGTATACCAGTGCTGTACACAATGTACCGTACTATTGCGCGGCGTGACGTGCTGTCCACACGAGCGCACATGGTGTTGCCACAATCTGTCGCAACTGCTCCCATGTAGGATCCCGCAACCCGAATCCTCCCCTTCCCCTTATCTTAAGTGTCCAAAACCGGCTTAGTCAACCCGCCGGCGATGCCCTCGCAGCACCCGCACCGCCAGCCCCACGCCTGCCGCCAGCGCCGCCGCCAGCGCGGCGTTGCTCGCTAGGATGATGTTGTTGTAGAGCCGTGCCCGCCGCTGCCGCGCGCCCAGCCCTTGGTTGAAGTCGGCCTTGTCATTCACGTGGGGGAAGGGCGTGTCGGGCGAGGGCTGCTGGCGGCCCAAGAAGGCGCACAGCGGCGCCCAGCCCTGCCGCGCACTGAACACCAGCAGCTGTGCTGGCGGCACCACCCGCTTCACCTCGGCAATGTGCGCCTCGTACACCTGGGGCAGTTGTGCGGTGGGATGGGAGTGGGTAGAGAATGGGGCTGGGACAGCAGCGTGTGTGCGGTGGATTGTCCAACATCCGTGCGGTTTTCGAAATCACATGCAGCTCCCCGACACTCCAGTTCCAGCCCCAGCCCCAACCCCAGCCCCAGCCCCAGCCCCAGCCCCAGCCCCAGCCCCAGCCCCAGCCCCAGCCCCAGCCCCAGCCCCAGCCCCAGCCCCAGCCCCAGCCCCAGCCCCAGCCCCAGCCCCAGCCCCAGCCCCAGCCCCAGCCCCAGCCCCAGCCCCAGCCCCAGCCCCAGCCCCAGCCCCAGCCCCAGCCCCAGCCCCAGCCCCAGCCCCAGCCGCCACGTATGCACACACGCGCACCTGGCGGGCGAAGTTGCGGTCCTCGAAGCGGCCGTCAAAGGTGCCCGTCCAGATGACCTGGCAGGAGGGGGGAGGGGACGCAGAGGGGCAGCGCCGCATGCAGTTGAGCATGAGCCCGGACTTTTGTGACACTCCGCCGCCCAGAGTATGCCTGCAGGCACAGCTCCGCAAACCATTGTCCACACGCACATACACACGCTTTCGCACACATGCTGATGCACACACGCTCGAGCACACACACACACACACACACACGCACACACACACACATACACATACACGCACGCACCTCGTCTACCATGGAGTAGTGGGAGGTGTAGTTGCTGAACCAGGGCGCCAGCCAGGGCGGCGGCCGCACCTGGAGCCCAGTCATGCTGGAGGGGTAGATGGACTCGCTGACACTCTCATACCAGGTGTCAAACGACTCCCGCACACTCAGCACCACCTTGGCTCCCGGGTAGGCCGCAAGCAGCTCCTGGGCATGCGAACCGGGCAGCACAGCTTGGCGTCACAGCCCCACCAACCACACCCCACCCCACCACCGCACGGCTTACACACCCTCCGCCCGCCCTAACCAAGCCCTCTGCAGATACCGTGGGATCCGGCGGCGCCCGCCCGCCTGCCCAGCCCAAGCACCCTAAGCGCTCATGAGCTACCTTGTAGAAGCGCGCGGATGGCCAGTCCACAGTCGCTGTGTAGCCGCCCGGCCCGAACATCGCCCGCCAGTCGGTGGGGCGGCCCGCCATCTGGTCACGTGCCGCCGCGCGCCACGCCTCGTCGTGTCCCCGGTTGGAGGCCACCTACGGCAGCAGACACGCCCGATTAGGGACGCTAGGCAGGCACTTTGGCTAGACACAGAAGGTGTGAAGGCGCCGCCTCGCACAGTATCGCTGCCAGTGCATGCGGGTGCCTTCCTGTGCCGGGTGTGCTACCCCCCCTCCTCTCCACACACACGTCCGCACGGGCGCACCGGCGGCCCACGTCATGACGATTTAGACAAGGCCCACACGAGATACATACCTCCTTCATGTGGTATGTGCGATAGCCGAGCATATCCAGTGCTGCTTTGAGCGACAGCTGTGGGTGCGGATGCGGGTGCGTGTAGGCGGTGGGGTGCGGTGTTATTACTTGCACGGCACAGAGGCGGCAGCCATGGTATCGCTCTCTGCTTGTATCACAGCGACGCAGGCCAACTATTACACACTCAACGGCCTTCGGGGGCTGGGTTTTGGTTTGATAGGAGGAAGCCATATCAGATTGTCGCTGCGCCCCACTGCGACTCGCTGCCCTTGAGTGGCCACGACCCCTCCACACACGCGTGTCAGCCGCTGACCGTTCCGGTGCGCCCAAATCCCGCTCCAATGACAAGAAGCTCGCCATCAGACACTGATGCCATGTTGCGCTGGTCCCGATGGTGCGTGGCAATTTGCAAGGATATCGCGTGCACGCCCCGGCGAGCCGCAACCAGGTTGCAAGACTGCTATTAATTTCTTCCCTCATAAAAGTCGTATGCTACGCCTCGATGTCAAAAAGGTTGGAGCACCATTAGCCAGAAGGCGGGCGATTCGTATTCATCATGCCAGCGTATCTACACGCGGGCTGCAATGCACGCATACATTACTGAGTTATACAGTCATCCCAAAGCATTGTACAGACTTCGAAGGTTTACATAGAGAACAGTTCGTCCATTGAACCAACAAACATGGTGCTCTCGCGGAAGGCTTTTTTGACGGTGGGTGTTGATTTACAAGTCATGTCCTGTGGCTTGAGTAGTTTATGTGCGCCTCAATGCAATTCAGCACCTGTGCTTGCTTCAACACCAATTGCTGGCGCGGGCGCATCGTAAAGCCTCCTCCTGACTCGTTATGGTCCGCGCACAGGTTGCAGTTGTAGCGCTGCTTCTTTGCGCCGGCTGCGCGGGTAAGCCTCGTGCTGGCAGTGGGTTAGGTAATAGACGAAGCTCCGATGGCGGTCCAGCTGTCGAGTACCGGCACGAGTCTTCCCTTGCGCCCGCCCCCACAGAAGCCGGCAAGAAGAAGAAGCCCAGCGCTGGCGGCCGCAAGCCTGCCCGCAAGCCCAAGCCCAGGTAGGGTGAGGGCACGTGGAAGCGAGGCGTCTGGTTTTTTAGCAGAACATGACCCGGTGTGACCCACGATGTGACCCCGTCGCCCAACTCGCTTCGTCCTCACCTCTCTGACCCGGCCCCCATCTTTGCACTCTGGCCCTCTCGTACCACAGCAACGGCAACAAGCCTTCCAAGCGGGCCCCGGATGTGCTGGTGCGTCTGCTGTGCGCGGTGTTGCATGCCGGCCCCGCTGTCCGAAGCCTGCTTTCGACACAGGCGCACAGGCGCACAGGCGACCAGCTCGCGTTCACCCGCTCGCGTTCCCCCACCTTCATGTGGCCATCGCCCTGAACCCAACACCAAATCATGCTGCCCCGCCCAATTGTCCCGCAACGTCAACACTCAACAGACTGTAAGTGCCGCCGACGCTCTGGCCCTGCTCGACGGCAAGAACACCACATTCCTGGACATCCGCACCGAGGCCAACTTCACCGCCAGCCACATCGCCGGCGCCGTCAACATCCCGAAGGCGCTGGTTCGCCAGGTGGGGTCGCGCGCAAGCGGTTGAGTGTCTGTGGAGTTTGTGAAGTCTTGCATTTCCGTTGAATCTGCGGCTGGAGCCTCAGGGCTCACTTTTAGGCCTGACGCACGGGCGAGCAGCCGCTGGAGCTTCCTCTCTTACACGTGCCGCATACGGTAACGCAACACAGGCCATCAACAGCGGCAAGCCCAAGCCGCCGCCCGCCACCAAGAACATTCTGTGCTACTCCGCGCCCGCCGCCGGCGCCAAGCCCAGCACCGCCACAGACGAGGCCATCGCCACCTGCCTCTACTTCAAGACCAGCGGCAAGGTGAGAGGCCATCAGGAGGAACTCACCGCGCTGCATGCTAGCGGCCTAGCCCCCGTCTGTTAAAGCAGCTGTGCCTCCCCATGGCCCATGGAGGAGGCCCTCACGCCCCTCCTACAGTGCGCCCACTAGTTGTTCCGCTTCTCCTTTCTGACTTCGCAACTCCATGCCCTCAACTGCTCGCAGTACCCCGACATCAAGCTGTACGCGCTGGCGGGCGGCTTCCCGCTGTGGACAGCGGCTGGCTACGCCACGGCGGCCAACTAAAGGCGACTCCGTCCGTTCGTTTCAAGTGATCCAGCTTATGTGACAGATGATTTGGCGGGTGTCAATGACAGCGAGCGAAAGTTGTGGGAAATTCTTTCGCTGGGAGGTGCGGTGGCATTCATGTGTGCGAAACAGAGCAGCTGCGCAAGCGTCTGGTCGGGTGGGAGCTGGGGGGCTCTCAAGCTGGTTTGTGTCATGTCAGCCAGCGCGAAGCGAGCCATTTTATAACGCATGATGTGATGTCGTGCGTTGAAATGGACTGTACAAATTTTGAAGCGGTGCGCGGGCGGCGGCAGCGGCGGCAGCAGCAGAGGAACGTGGGGCTCCGCAGTCGGCATGAGCTGCCTCTGAGCGCACACGGTTTCACACGGCTGACACTGGGACCATTGCGGGGCGGCGCCAGCCGCCCCGCGTCGCTTCGGTTCGGGAGGTGACTGGGGAGCTGCGTGTGAGCTGCGTGTGAACTCACAGGGATGCATGGGTTGAGCCCATGTTGGGTAATCTGGGCGCACACGGTTTCACACGGTTGACCAGGACCTCGCGGGGCGGAGCCAGCCGCCCCGCGCCTGGATGCAGATGAGCGCGACCTGTGGGCGGGACGCCCCTCTTAGTCGGGGCGTCCCGCCCACATGACCTATGTGCGAAGGAAACATGTCACGTTGCGCGGCGAGCTTTGCACGTCGCGGGCTCGCGGCGGAGCGTTTGACGCCCCCGGTCAGGCGAGTTGGATCTGAGCGCACTCGGTTGTCACACGGCTGGTGTTCTCCAGGTTGGTTTCGGGCGCATCGTTTCTGGTAGTCCCAACGCCAGCCCGGCCGCCGTCCCGTCCAGCCCGGCCATCCCAATACACCAGCCACCTTCCGTCAGCCAGCCATGGGCGCGACCGTCCACAGCGTTTACCGTCGGTTAGCACGTCGGTTACGAGGTAACATGTGAATTCGCAACTTGCGCTACTGACATGTACCGGATACGGTCCTAGAGTGTAGGGACCCCGTATGGCCACCAATGTCCCAATGCCCGGCCGCGTACCAGGGTGATCAGGTCTGGACGCTGACGCGGGGACAACCAATGATGAGCGATTCAGCCACGGAGGCTGGCTGCTGCTGCTGGCGCGAGGCAGGCTGACGCAGTCTAACGTAGTGGGATGCTAACGTTTGGGAAGCGAAGGAACGGACAAGGCTAATGCTCGCGATGGGTTGGTTGACACAGTCTGATACACAGTCTGCTAGCTTGCGCTGTTGGCAACACAACCAGCGAGTCAGGGACTCGCTGGCCCGGCATACCCCTGCTGGACCTGTAGCGGCTCCCATGCAGGACCGGGTTTGACACGCTGAGTCACACGCACTGAGTCACCCGACAGGCACCGGCAACAACCTACCTCTCAGCACAGCACACACAGCAGAGCCACCCCCAGGGGGGGGGTATGCAGCAGCGGCAAACCACAGACACGACATCACACGACAGCTGACATGCGCCACAGCCGAACTTGCACAACGCCGCTCCCGGGCGGAGATATCCCCCCCACGACTGAAGACAGGGGAGTCAGCGAGACTGGCAAAGTCGGAAGCACATACAGACGCACGGGACAGCAAACGCATGACACCAGAATGATATGCGAGTGAGTTCGTGCCACACGACAAACGAGAACAGACACCTAGCTAGTCACACGTCACTGGGTTAGTCAATCCTCATTGCTAGCTTCGAGTCCAAGCTAGCTCCAAGCAGATGTCCGTGGGTGCGCGCTGTTGGGATGCCAGCGCGGCACACGCCGTTGGGATGCCGGCGTGCGCGAGGTCCTGCCGTTGGGATGCCGGCAGGGTTGGTGCATCAGCGGCGAGGCTGAACACGGCGCTTGGCCGTGGGCTCGCCGCCCTGGGCAGGGGCTGATGCAGGTGACGATGGCACTGTTTGCCGTTGCAGGCGTTTTGCATCGGCCAGGGTGATGGCCTCGGCGGAGCCTCCCGGCCACTCCACCATGAAGTAGAAGGGGCGTGACAAGGGCCCGCGGAAGCGCAGAGTGCCGTTCTGCAACTGCCGCGGTGTTCCGGCTGGGCCAGGAACTGCCCGTACAACTGACACGCCGTCGAGGGTAGCTGCTTCTGCGTCGCGGCGTCGCGTATCAGCGTTGGGGAACAGCACTGGACCCGCCGAGGGCCGCTGCGGCGCGGGGCCAGTGGGTGGAGCCTTGCCCAGCTCCACACAGCCCGGGCACATCCAGGCGCCAGGAGGCACCCTGCTGAGTGGCGGCGTGAGGCAGCGGAGGTGCCAGCCGGTGCCGCAGCCGTCACACAGCAGCATGCGGGAGGGCTGCTGCGGGCTGTGGCACACTTCGCACTCCAGGTCGTTGCTGGTGCGTAGCAGCCGGGCGTCCTGAATCGGGTCCAGGTTGGGCAGGTGGCACGGCACCAACTGCTCCACTCGCGCACGGAGGCGTGCGGTGTCGCGGCCGACTAGCGCGGCCACGCCCATGTCGCCCACATGCTCCACGCGCAGCACCTGGTCGCGTACCGGCATCTCCAACGTGTTGTCGGGATTTGCGTTGCGCAGGTACACGTAGTCACCGGGCACAAACTCCAGTGCCCGCGCGCGGTAGCCGCCGCTGCGGGTGAGAGCATAGCGCTGGGTGTCGCGGTGCTGTGCGATGAGCAGGTTGCCGGCTGCGGCAGGCGCGTGCCGCCGCAGCCACTCCGAGCGCTGCAGGAGCGCCTCCGCGTAAGCTTGCTCACTGCCGTCGCCGGTGAAGGCTAGCTCGTGCTCCTCAAAGCGCGGGCGGACGGCAGGCGGGATGATGGGGTCCACGCCGTAGAGCAGCTTGTAGGGCGAGTAGCGGGTTGAAGCTTGAGGCGAGCAGCGGTAGGCCAGGGCGAGCCAAGGCAGCGCCTTGTCCCACGTGTCGTTGGACTGCGTGCTGCGGCAGTGCTTGCGCAGTGCCGCTTTTACAACCTGCACCATGCGCTCCGCTAGGCCGTTGGCTTGCGGATGGTCGGGCTGCGTGCGCCGGTGGTCGATGGCGTTAGCCTCGCACAGCGCCTGGAACGGACCCTCAAACTCGGTGCCGCGATCAGTGGTGACCTCTGCGGGCGAGCCGAAGCGCGTCAGGAGCTCCACCAGCCCTCGTGCGGTCTCGCTGGCGGACTTGGTGGTGAGCGGGAAAAGCTCGATCCACTTGGTGAAGTGCTCCACGCACACCATCACGTAGGTGTAGCCATCGGGGGAAGTCGGGTGCAAGTTGCCCGCCAGGTCGATGCCCCAGCGGTAGAACATGCCGCGGATTGGCAGCGGCTGCAGTTGAACAGGCCGCACCATGCCTCCGGTGTTGGCCATGTCGCACAGCTTGCAGCGCTGCACAACGCCCTGCACCGTCGCCCGCTGGCCGGCCCACCAGTAGCCCAGCTGGCACAGCGCCAAGGTGCGGCGCTCGCCGAGGTGTCCGATCTCGTGCGTTTGCTGGACGATGGCGTCACGGGCCTCCGGCGGCGGGCAGACGCGTGTGTTGCCGTCGGGCATGAGGCGGATGAGCTGCTCTCCGGTCCAGCGGTGGCTGGCGGCGCGGCGCTGTACACGTTGCCGTTCCTCGCGGCTGAGGCTGTCAGGCTGGGCGCCCAGGCGCAGCAGGTCCATGACGGGGGCGTCGTTCCAGACGTCTGCGGTGTCAGGGGTTGACGGGCCCAGGGCTGCGGAGGCGATGGTGGTGCTGGCGGCGGCCGGGGCCGCCGACGCCGGCAGTGCGGCGTCAGCCCAGTCCGCTTGCTCCGCAGCTTCCGCCACTGCGGCGTAGACATGCAGCTGCGCACCCATGCGCGCCCCGAGGAGACGCTGGTGAAGCAGGGCAACCGCGAGAGTGGTCTCGGTCGCGTCCAGCAGTGGTGACGGCTCGTCTGACAGCGCCAGCGCTGCAAAGGCGGTCTCCAGGTGGTCTGCTGGGCCCGAGGCGGCAGCTCCCCCCCCCAGCGTGGAGGCCGGGGCGTCGATCTGACGAGGGGGAAGCGGCTGCATGTCGTGGCGCGTGAAGAAGAGGCGGTGGAGAGCCGTGGCGGCAGCCAAGGCGGCCGTGAAGACAGCCGGCGGCGTGTGGCGGCGGAGCAGCTGGACGGCGAAGGCGGCGGGCAAGGAGAGGGAGGAGTGGTGGGTGGAGACGGCGAGCCAGTCCGCCGCGTCCGGGGCGCAGGGCAGGCCATCAGGGCCGGCACGCAGCGGTGGCGGCTCCGGGGCGGCGGGCGGCGGGGAAGGCGGGGGCAGCGCGGCGAGGGGTTGGCCGGGGGCCTGCAGCGCCACGTAAGGAGGAGGGAGGGGCCGTTGCGCAGCACCAGGCGTGCGGCCGTGCGGCAGCACGGCAGCAAGCAGGCGGCTGGGAAGAGGGCGCAGGTGAGAGAAGGCAAAGTCGACTTGGGATGAGTCGGCCAGGTTGGTGTAGAGAGAGGTGACGCGATGCGCGGGGCTGCCGGCCTGCACAGCATCAATGCCGGCGGGCGGCCCGAAGGGCGGCGAGGCGTCTGGTGACTCCGCACACCAGGGACCCTCCGCGAGGAAGGCGAGCTGGGGAAGGCGGCGGCTGGCTAGCTGCTGCTGCAGGCCGCCGAGGCGCTGGAGGGCGAGCGAGTCGCGCCAGAGCGCGTGCGAGGCCCAGCTGGTGACCACAAGCCATTGGCTGCCGTCGTGCAACCGCAGCTGCTCCGCTCCCTCCGGCCCGAGTGCCCAGGGCACCAGGTCCGCCGGTGTGAGGCCGAGGCGGTCGGGGCCAGAGTGCAGCTGCCACGACTGCGGCGGCAGCAGCGGTGCATGCTGCGTGGCGAGCATGGGCAGCAGCCGGGCGACAGAGGCACGCACGGCGGGGTCGGTGTCGACGTGGACGTAGCGCCGGATGCGGAAGCCCATCCGCAAGGCGGCTTGCAGCCCTGAGGCCAGGCCGCCGGGCAGCTCCAGCAGCGTGATGCCCGCATCCCCCATGGCGGCTGCGAAGAAGTTGTGCTGCACCAGCCGCGTGTCCAGCCCCAGGACGTCGCCCGTGCCGGAGCGCAGGCGGAGGGGCAGTGGCGGGGACCGTGGCAGCTGCCGAAGCTGCACACGCGCGGCTTGGATGACAGTGAGAAGTTGGATAAGGAGTTGGTCAGGCGGGCGCTCAGCCGGCGGGGCTTCCGTGGCGTCAGTGGGGCCGCCGTTGTGGCCGGCAAACAGCTCGTTCGCGTCGGGCACGATGGCGGTGGCGTTGACCGAGACCGCGGAGGGCAGCGCCTGCAGCTGTGCCCAGCGGGCCCGCGCGCTTTGGATGAGCGCGCCGGCAGGGTAGACCAGGGCCGGGGCGGTGATGGCAGCCGCGAGCACTTGCTGAGACGCTGGCCGGCCATCGGCGCCGATGGGCACGCCCTCCACAGGCGCCCCCCCAGCGTGAGGCTCCGGTGCCCCCCCAGTGGCGGCTGTGGGTGCCCCCCCAGCGTCGGCTGTGGGTGCCCCCCCAGCTGCAGCTCCCGGCAGCCAGGCGGCGGCCGCCGGGTCCCCGTAGGCCAGGAGTAGCTTGGACTCCACGATTGTGAGCTCGTCTGCGGTGTGCGGGCGCGGGCGCTCATAGATTGCACGGCCGTGGCGAAGCTCAAGGCCGACGTCGCCACCGTAGCCCACAAGATCTGCTAACTTGTAGGCGAAGGTGCTCGTGCTGGCGTTCATGAAGGCCAGAATTGCGTCACGTTGGGATGCCGTGACGTCTTGTCGGTCGCAGTGGACCCACCCATCAGGCTGCCGCTCGAACCGGCCGTCAGGCGGGAGCGAGCGAGGGCCCTCGGGTGTGAAGCTGCCCGGGGCAGAGGCGCCGGCTGGCGCCTCATCTCCTGCTACTGTTGCTGCAGCTGCTGCTGCTGGTTGCGTGCTGCCCGAGGTACCCGAGGTGAAGGCGGTGGCGTTGACCGCCAACAACCCAAGGAATGCGTCACGTTGGGAGGCCGTGACGTCGGGACGCTCGCAATAGGCCCACCCATCTGGCTGCCGCTCAAGGCGGGAGCCGGCGTGCGCGGAGCTGCCAGGCGCTGATGCGCTATCAGGCGGGTTGACGCCTGCTGACGGCTGCGCGCCGTCTGGGGCGCTCATGGCGAGCGGCCGCCGGCCACAGTGGCGGGCGGCGGCTTAGGCGAGGAAACGCTGGTGGCGGCGGCGTTGGCTGAGCTGCTGCTGTGCACGCGGCCCAGCGGTCCCCCCCCCCCAGCAGCGAAGGCGGGGCCGCCACGCAGCGAGAGGTGGTGATGGAGAAGGCAGGAGCAGAAGCAGGAGGGGCAGGAGAAGAAGCAGGAGGGGCAGGCGAGGAAGTGGCGAGGAGCGGCAGGACCTCTGAGTTGGCCGGCCGCATCTCGAATTGCTCAAAGCCGAGCGGCAGGCGCGAGCCGGACGCGGGACCGGTGGCCTGTGTGGCTTGAGGTGTGCCGCCAGCGGGGGCGGCACGGGAGGAGGCGTCGCCGGCTGCGGCGCCAGCCGCGGGGAGTGCGGCGGCAGCGCCGATGGCGGAGGCGGCGACGCCGGCGCTGCTCTGGGATGCAGCAGCGCCCATGGTGCTGCTTGAGGCAGGACCAGGTGAAGGGGTGAAGACGTATGCAGCGTCTTGAGGGATGGAGGCGAAGCCACACGAGGGTGCGGCGGTGAGAATGGCGCTCTGGGATGCAGCGCCGAGGAAGTCAGAAGATGCAGATGCACCGTTGGCGGCGGCGCAGGGTGCAGCAGCGGGCGCAGTGGAGTCGCCAGGGCTGCTGTGGCCCGCGAGGATGGGGAAGGCGTAGGCGTAAGGCGCGTACATGGAGACGGCAGAGCTGACCGGGTCGACGGCGGCGGCGTCACTGCTGGGCGCGGCGCTGGCGGCGGCGGCGGGCGCGGGAGCGCTGGCGGCTGCAGGCAGGGAGCTGCTGGAGGAGGCAGCTGGCGCTGACAGTGCTGCTGAGGCGAGCGTGAGGGCGCCAATGGCCGCGTGCGCGGACTCAGGTGCAGCGTCGCCAGCGCTGTCGGAGCCGAGGGGCCAGAGTAACCATCCTGCGGTAGAGTTGCGATGACCTGGTCTGCCATCTGCATTATGTCCCGAGAGTCTGCCAAGGTGCGCCGAGTGTAGCAAGCTTCGCGGTCGTCAGCCGGCGAAGTGAAAATGGGCGCCGCGCCCGACTCGACGGAGCCATGATGCATCTGACATGCTTCGTAGATGTAGGTAAGCGAGAGGAAGGGATGAATGAGCAAAGCCTTGTTGTCCAGTGAGAAGTAGCCGCGGAGAAGAAGGGCGAGAGCGCAGTGGGATGCAGCGCCGAGTTCGCCAATAGCAACTGAGGGTTGTGTTGCATGTACCGGATACGGTCCTAGAGTGTCTAAGGGACCCCGTATGGCCACCAATGTCCCAATGCCCGGCCGCGTACCAGGGTGATCAGGTCTGGACGCTGACGCGGGGACAACCAATGATGAGCGATTCAGCCACGGAGGCTGGCTGCTGCTGCTGGCGCGAGGCAGGCTGACGCAGTCTAACGTAGTGGGATGCTAACGTTTGGGAAGCGAAGGAACGGACAAGGCTAATGCTCGCGATGGGTTGGTTGACACAGTCTGATACACAGTCTGCTAGCTTGCGCTGTTGGCAACACAACCAGCGAGTCAGGGACTCGCTGGCCCGGCATACCCCCGCTGGGCCCGTAGCGGCTCCCATGCAGGACCGGGTTTGACACGCTGAGTCACACGCACTGAGTCACCCGACAGGCACCGGCAACAACCTACCGCTCAGCACAGCACACACAGCAGAGCCACCCCCAGGGGGGGGGTATGCAGCAGCGGCAAACCACAGACACGACATCACACGACAGGCCTACTCTCGTGCCGCCTGCAAGCGCACTCCGCCTTCCGCTCTGGTCTACGTACGCATTAGTTCCGCAACACTCGTCAATGGTTGACACCGGGACCCCCGCGGGGCAGCGTCAGCCGCCCCGCTTCGCTGAGAAGCCCCAATGAGCCCGCGGGATGGCGTAGCAGGGCGGGATAGTGGAGTGCAGCCACGCGCACGGCCACGCGTGCGGCGGTGCAGACCCGAAATCAGCCCCTGAACCCAGCTATAAGCATTGATACCCGAATGTTGTCGTTGCCTGCACCTACGTTTGCGCGCTTCTTAGCGGGGGGTGCCCCGCCGTGCATCCCCCCTCCAGCGGGCGGAGGGACAACCTCCCCCCTGCTCCCCCCTCCCATCCGAAGCATCCCCGCATGCCAGCTCCCGTAAGCCCTGCGCCAAGCATATATCTTAAGAAGCTTGGGGAGGGGGTGCAGGGGGAGGGTGTCCCACCCCACGCTGGGCCGAGGAGCACGGATCTGCACGGATCGGGGGGGGGGGGGGGGTCGCCGAGCTGCCACGAGTTCGCAGCGCATTCGCGTATGTTTGCAGCACTTCGGAACTGTGCATGATTTCGCGCCCCAATGACATCAACGTTATTGCTTTGCGCACTAAGCTATATGTAGATAGCTGGGCTACAGAGCCTGTGTAACCAAAAGATCTCGGTACATGGCGTCGTAGTCCATGCGGCCCCACTAAGTATTTGAGTCCGGAGGCGCAAATAGCAGAACAAAACAGGTTCAGTCCGCTCAATCACCCCGCAGAATGCTAGCACGCAGAGTCTGCACTGAGTACAGGAACGCGGCTAATTTTCTAACCTCTGTGCCAAGCATGACTTCCTTCACACAATTACTATTGATTCCGTATGCCACTCTTAGCTCTGTGTAAGCTCCACATTTGAGCAAGTGCCTCTCGTCCTCTACACACTCGCCACGGCACACTCGGCACCGCCTTTGGGTCCGCAAGCGCCGCACTCCGTTGCGCATTGGCCTATTTGCCTCTACATCCCAACACCCTAACCTGAACCGCATGAGTGCACTTACGCGTGCTTATACGCCACAAACTCCTTCATATGCGCGAGCTTGCCTTCGCTTACTAGGGCGTCCGTGTAAGGGAGCCCCATCCACTGCAAGTAACGACACATTTTTACGCCAGGTGCCTACGTCCTTCCGCTTCAGGGAAGGAGCGCGGGTCATCCGCTAGGCATTCTGCACGCCATTCACTTGTCAACTGACCAATGAACGTGCTTAGTAGCTCTGCAACTGGTAGCTCCGTGCGCATGATCCACGGAGTGGACACGTCGTAAAAGTAACCCTGGAAATCGCAGACTGCCTGTGTGTTGATGGTGTATTTGCCCTTGCGGTGGCAAAAGTAATCCTCGTGGAAATCAATGCTAGGCTGCGCAATCCCAACATGCGTAATACTGCCCACACAACCCAGCATGCCGTGTGCACCAAACTCCGCCATAATCTCGCTAAGGCGCTCACGTGAAGGGAAGGTGTTGAGTTCTGGTCGGTTCAGGGTGGCCGTGCTCGCTAGTAGTGTTACAGTGGCACTTGTATAGCGATATACACGACACCAAACTGGTAAAGACTATGCCCTATATATGGCTCTAGATCGCCTTCTAGACCCATCGTAAGGCACGTACCCGGGACTCCCACGGTCTCCCCGCCGTGTCCCCACGTCCCATACTCTAGTGTTCTGACCGAATACCCGCTAGTCCTCAACACTCCCCCGCGGGCAGAACACTCTCCGTCTTGCACTGCTCGCAAACGCTAAACTCCATAGCGAACGCACGCACACAAAACACCGACATACCACCATCGCGCATGGCACTTGCAAACACATACGCCTAAACATAGATGAGGGGGCAAACCTCTCACGGCGCCTCACGCCCACCAAGGCAAATATGGTCAGCCAGCCGACTGCTGCTGCATCCATCCCTCAAACACATATCACGCATACGTACGCGCCACATATGCTACCCCGCACATGTCACATGTGCATCACCGCACACGCCGTACGTTTCCGCTGCCACCCACTCATGCTACCGCACTCAGTCGTATCACGCCTCCCGCGTCTACAACCATCTTGCACGGATAACACTTGTAAAGCATACCGCAGCCACACATTCCGTGTCCCCCTCTCGAGCACACCGCGCACAGTCCGTCGCACGCATCACCGGCACTCGCATGTCCAAGCCCGCATCTCATGCTGGTCACAACATTCAGTCAGCCTTGCATCTCAGCATTCCTACTTGTTGCTCACAACGTTCTCTCACACTGCTGCCACAGCAGTCACGCGCACGCACGGCCAACCACCGCACGTCTCCCAGCGCACGACTTTCGAACTACGCAATGTGCCTACTAGTCGCTTGCTCTTTCGTATGCCCACTGCTACTACGTCAGCAGTGCACTCGCGTACCATAACCACAGTACAGCCACACGCCATACCCACGCGAACAGGTTGAGTCGATCGCAGGAATGAGTCATCTGCTAGACATCGCTCGCATCCTAACGCGCTCCCCCGGAATCACGACCGGGTCATTCATAAGCACAAGCGCATTCCATTTGCCTGCTCTATACCAAGCCCGCTATTAAGCAGATTAAAGGCCTTACCCACATATCCTCCTATGCGCTAACATTACAGCACTTATCCGCGCTCCCGGCCAGCTGTGGTCATGCCCGATTTCGCCTCGCACGTATGGTCCCGCGCCGCAGACCCCTGTCCTGCACGCCCCACTCATACTGCCCCGCGAAAACAGCTCCACACGACCGTGTCATGCCCGAATCGCCGTCTGCGAAACAGCTCCACACCATGAACAGCTGCACTGCGCTCCGTACTCGGATCCTGCTGACCTCCACGGAAGCTCCATCCAGTACCCTGCGCTTCAGGCAACGCCTTGCCACGTGCACTCAACAGCGCACTCAATCTGTCTGCGATCACACAGGCGAAGGTTAGAAGCTCTCGTCGAAGCCTGGCACCCAACGGTCCATGTGGCTCCCGCCCCACAACTAAGCAAACGCTGGATCTCAGCAACCAATCTTACGGGCTCGACCCCCGTAGCTGATCAAACATGTGCTCCGCGTGCCGTCCGTCACCTGCCGTGTCCCGCCACAGTTTGCCTCCCCGCAAACCGGCCCCACACTAACATGACTAGGCCACGCCCTGCCCCATGTCTCTGACTCGACGCCCTCGTAGCGCCACCCACCTCAAACGCACTCCTGCGTCATCCCTGCCATCCCAGCAACAAGTGTTAGTAACCGTGTCGCAGCTTTACTTAAGGCTGCCGTACTGTTGATACCGCCCCACTACGCTACGGCACATTCACAATGCCACTCTCACCTCAATCCACACGGTCTTATCATACCCGTCCGTAGCTCTCATTGAGACCAGGTACATCTACGGCCCAAGCATCTCGCAGCACCACAACGGAAACGAAGTACTCGCCGCTCTGTGTAACTTGCCCGGTGCTGCACACCGCGACACGCGCCCTGGCCCACCAGTCCGTCGGTGCAGGCCCAGCGACGCCCTTAGTCATACCGCCGGCTTCTTCACGCCCTGCGTGTCACCGGCTCCCTCCTGCTGTTGCGCGCCCTGCGCGCTCTGCTGCGCGCCCTGCGCGCCGCCGGTCACCCCCTGCTGCTCCTGCGCGCCCTGCACGCCACCGGCCCCCGACTGCTTCTGCTGCGCGCCCTGCGCGCCATCGGGCTAGGTGCTGGCGCCCAGCGCCTGCCACCTCAGCCAGTCATCAGCCCCCCACGTGCCCGGTGCCCGGCACCGTAACACGGAACGTGCGCCCTAGCCCTACACCCCGGGTGCAGGCTCAGCGGCGCCTCTCGGCCTGGCGCCCAGCGCCGGCCCTCTCACTGCTCCTGCCCCTGGCAGTTGCCCATATTAGCCAAGACGCCCCGGGCGCTGGCTTCCCACAGTTTGCGGCTACTGCCCCAGGCAATCAACCGCTCGCTCGCTGCACAGGCGAGCCATCACGTTTTCGGGTCTCCCCCGCCTCCGCCTGACGAACGTCTGCGAGCTCCACACTCGCGATCACAGCGCGTCCAGATATTTTCAGCTGCCTCCAACAGCTGATACCGGGAAAGCTCGGAAACCAGCGACCAATCGCTATCGCCCTTCCAGCTTCGGCCTCACTGCTGATCACGCGCTTCCGTTGCCTACTCTATGCCGAGCCTGCCTAATAGCAGTTTAAAGGACTTGACCCAGACCGACCACCGACTCGGAAGCCGGGGCTCATAACCTGTTGAGTTCTGGTCGGTTCTGGGTGGCCGTGCTCGCTAGTAGTGTTACAGTGGCACTTGTATAGCGATATACACGACACCAAACTGGTAAAGACTATGCCCTATATATGGCTCTAGATCGCCTTCTAGACCCATCGTAAGGCACGTACCCGGGACTCCCACGGTCTCCCCGCCGTGTCCCCACGTCCCATACTCTAGTGTTCTGACCGAATACCCGCTAGTCCTCAACAGAAGGCAACCAGGCCACGCAGGCGCGACACAACGGACGTGATGAACTGCTGGTAGACCTTACACGCGGTGCTTGGCGCCACACGAAGAGCGCCTCAAGCGTGCTGTACGGAGAGTTGTGTGCAAGCTTGTACAGCGCTATGGCGGCCTTGTGTTCCGGAGTCATGGACTGGCGGAAGTGGGTGCTGCAAAGTACAGGGGCCGAGCGGGGAGAAAGCAAGACAGGGGTCAGACGTGGAGCGGGAAGGATGGGGCAAGGGACACAAGACATGGAACCATGCCGCATCTGTACTTCACTTTGGAACCCTATGCCTCAGCCTACCGACATCCGCCCAAACAGTTGGTGTTGGGTCAAACGGCAAGAGAGGACAGGACACGAGAGACCACACCTTGTCCCGCTGACTGTGTGCGGACCGCGTGACTCCCTATGTGCCTCCCAATGACGCACCTCGTCGTCTCCAGGTCGGGGCGCAGGCTGTCCACCAGGGCCTTGAAGGACGCGCGCGTCAGGCGGAAGTTGGCGCGGAACTGGTCGTCAGTCCAGAAGTCGCAGACGAAGTTGGGGAGCGGGGCTGCACGTAGTAGGGTGAGGGCAGCAGCCGAAACTGGTGCGGGTTGTCCAGCACGGCCGCTGCAGCGTGGCCAACGACGGCCATGGTCGACGAAGCAGCCTGGTCCAGCATTGAGCGTTCTGAACCGCGCCGAGCAGCGAGCCCAGCGCGGCGCAGAGTGCAACCCCAAAAGGTGCAAAACTTGCGCTTATCTTCGGGCGACATGATTGTCAGTTGTTAAGGCCTCAAAATTGACGTCTTTTATAGCAAGAGCAAGCGCCATCTGTCGCGTTTGAACGATCACGTTTGCAAGCGCTAAATGGGCTAAAGTGGCGACTGGAATCTTGGAGACTTTAGTGCAACACTTAGTGGTCGGCCTTTAGTGGAGCACTGAAGTGACAGCCACTAAATTGACTGGAAAGAGGCCCATTGGCCCCGATGCCCCGATGGCCGGGGTCGGGCTAGTGGAGTGCAGCCACGCGTGCGGCGATGCAGACCTGAAAGAGCCTGTGTATCCAAAAGAAAATATGCAAAGAAAACGTTTCAGCAGGGCGGCACACGCCAAGCTGGTTTTCGATCTTTCGGCAGAGTTTGGCAAGGACGCGGCCTGGAAGCTGGCCGCTATGGACGCCTTGAGAAAGGCAGATCCGTACGACCTTTTGTTGATGCACGGCCTCACCACGGCAGAACAGCTGGAGTTTGTGGAGGCCTTAATTCAGAAGCATCTGAGTAGGTCAGGGTTTAAGGGCTTTATGGGCGCTCAAGCCCGGATTTGCAAATGGAGATCCGTTGTGTTCGAGAAGCTTGTAATCGGGAGGTTGTGTCTTGATGCGTTCCTGGGTATTCGGGCGAGCTCCTCAAGCTTTTGGTCCTGCGGCTTGATTCACCACGTGCCCCCCGCTATTACCATGTCGTGCAGCCTCGGCGGCTGGCCTGAGCGAGGAGAGCGGGTCCGGAACTGGTGAGTTATCTGTCCCGTGGGACCTGCTCCGTTTATGGGACCTTGGCACAACATGGCACTGGCCACCAAGTCACCGTGCAGTCACCGCGCAGTCGCCTCGATGGGTCCTTCAGATATTAAGGGTACTAACGACAGGGCCCGAACATGCACTAACCAGCCCTTGAACTTGCGACAAAAATTGCGTGCCCACTGCGTGGTCTTAGGCGCCCTGGAACGGCAGCGCGTGTCAGAACCTGATCCTGCCCGTTTCGTGCCCGAGGTCACACCGCAGGTGACGATTACATCAGGCGGTGGCGGGAAGTGATGTCGCCTTCAAACCTCGACCAAGCAACGATGCAGGAGGGGCCGCACCCCATGGTCCGCAACTGGCGGCCGACCTCCAACTTCGCGCTGCCGCCTGAGCTGGCATTCCCGGCCTTCGGCAAATTTATGGACGTGCTTTTCGAGCCGCCGACGCGGGTAAGCAGGCCGCTTGTGCATCCCACTTTCTGCGCGACGGGTGCTGAGGGTGCAGATTCAACAGAGCGAAAGGGTACCAGCGTCATTGTCGCATTCTGCATGATTCCTGTGGGCGGCTTACTAACTGCTAATAAATGCTCGCTCTCCAGGAGGATCTGAAGGCGGCCCACAGCTTATGCAAGATGGGTTCCACGGTGTACCCAAAGGAGGTGGGGTCTCAATGGAGTAAGGGAGGCAGACTCTATGGTAGGACATATGGTGACAGGACTATGTGTAAGGACATCTGAAACATTGCACATCTGGTGATAAAGCATGTGCCCTGGCCTGGGCTGCTGGGTTGCTCGGACCCGTGCCGTGACGTGCACTGGGTCGCTCCCATGCAAGTATGTCTCGCGCGGGTGCATGACCGGCTCCTTAGGGGTAAGAGGTCCGGGTTCGCTTCTGGGTGCGCTGGTAGGTCAACGACAAGTACCACAAGTTCCCCAAGAAGTTCGTTCACGTATTTTTGTTGTGCCGCCGCCTGCTTGCTTGTCCATAGCGCCGGCCTTAGCCGTACTTAGCAGCAGCCGTCCTCATCCATGCTTAGCAGCAGCCGTCCGCACCCGTACTTAGCAGCAGCCGTCCGCACCCGTACTTAGCAGCAGCCATCCTCACCCGTACTATGCAGCGTGCGGCGTGCATTGCGTTCATTGCTTTTAACCTATTTCATCCATGTCACCCCTCATGTCACCCCGCCGCCATGCGCCATCATTACCATGCGCCACCACATGCGCACAACTGCACCCTTAGGGCGCGCGGCTTTAATGTAGCACTTGTTGCAAATGCGCTTAGTGGGATCGGTGGGGTGCTTGCGCAACTTGCCCGACTTGGGGGTGCCGCAGAAAACGCACGGGCTGGTCATGTTGCGTGGGGCCACCGGCGTTGGCGCCAGGTAGTCGACCGCCTCGGGGTCCTGCCCAGCCTTCAGCGCATTGAGCCGCTGCAGGTGGCAGCGGTTGCACCAGCGCGTCCAGGCGTCGTGCGGGTTCGCGGGCGTGCTGATGTTACCGCACTTGGCGCAGGGCGTGGTAATGAGGCGCGGCGGTGGCGCACGTTAGGTGCTGTGAGGTGTTATTGGGCGGGGTCGCGTCCGGCGCGGGCCCGCTGCCCTCAAGCAGCGGCGTCCATATCAGCTTCTCGCGCACTAGATACACTGCTTTGGTGATGTTTCGGAAGCGGATGCTGGGGCCGGAGATTCGCCGGGCTCGGCCATTTGTTTGCGACTCGCGCAGAATTCGTGGTGGGGGTGATTCAAACAAGCTAGGTGCGGTAATTTGATTAATACAAAATTAATTCAAAAGCTTAAGCAGGCGATGCGACCTCGCCACCGCACCCTGCGGCACGCTCACCCTCACCACCACCGCACTCCCAACTGCCACCGCAACCACCACCACCACTTGACATTTGCTACCGCGTATTTGCATACAAACACGTTTCCTCGCTCCATTTCCTCGCTTCGTTGCGGAAGTGGCTGCGTGTGGTTGAATGTGATCGCTTGTGGTTGAATTGCAGAGCGGAGGGGTGGCATGGGGTACCGATCCTACCGATCCTCTGGTCACCCCCGGATAGACTGACTTGCTATCCTTTGTGCCGCGACCTCCTATCCCAATCCCTGAGGTCCGGGTTCCAATCCTCGCCGTTCCTATCCCAATCCCTGAAAGCCTGGTTCCAATCCCTGCCGTCCCAAACCCAATCCCTCAAAGCCAGGTTCCAATCCCTGCCGTCCCAAACTCATCCTTCCTCCACGGCGCCACGTTCTCCCTCGTTGTCAAACCTCCAGTCAGCATACCCGACCTGACACGATAGGTTTCACGCCGCACCCACCTCCGCGACAGCTCCGCTCCAGTTGTATCTCCGCGCCGGTTCACTTTCTGGGGCGAGCACTAATAGTCCTGTCCTTGGTCTCCAGCGAGCATGGGCGTGCACTGCAGCTGAATGCCGCTTTGGACCACTCCAATTTGGCTCGTTTCCAAGGAATTGCCCAAATTGTTTATGCGAGAGCCCCGGCAAATGCGGGGGCTTCGTTTGCTTACTTTAGAATATCGTGTGGATAGTTAGGACTGGGGAGTGGTGCATTCAGCCGGTGCATTAGTGCCAATTATGAACCCGTCACGAACCGTGTTGACTTGCAAGTCGCGGAAGGGCCCCGGTGGGGTTCGGGGGCGGCACGGGTGCTGAGGGGCGGGTACCAGGGGCGCCGAGTGTGCGCTGCGCTCCAGGTCCCCCTATCGAAAACCCTAAGGACTGACCCGAATCAGCATAGTAGCGGTGTCAGGACAGCCCGGGACAGTCTGCAAGGACCAAAACCCAACTGTCCTATCCGAATCCGAAAGTGCGCAAAGCAGTCCCCACCTGCCCTATCCCAATCCTCAAGTGCCGACACCAATCCCCACCCGACCAAACCCAATCCCCAAAAGTGGTATTCCAATCCCTGGCCGGTCGAACCCAATCCTCAAGTGCCGGGTCCAATCCTACTCTGGCCAATCCAATCCACGGAGGGGTGACCGGCGGCGGGACCAATCCTATACCCCATACCACCCCTCTGTGCAGAGCGACCTCGAGAGCGCTGCACATCACAATTTGGCGCAACACATCGGGTTGTGCTTCGAGAAGGCCAGCGTGCGCCCTGACCGTGGTCGCGCGCAAACCGATGGCGTGATCCTCATCCGTGACCCGGACGAGGTGCCGGCTATGCACCGACTGGCGGCCCTGATGGAGGTCAAGAACGATGGAGGTTCCGGCGACAGCAACTTCCAGGTAGGTGCCATGGTACACAAGTAACGCAGGCTTCATGTCCCAGGGGTTGGGGTGCAGCAGCACAAGTGCACATCTCCAAACGGGTTGCGACTCGGGTGTAGTGCAGGGTAATCTTTTGGAGTTTTGGAGCTGATACATTCAGGCATGAGCACTTGTTTCTTTCTACCCATCAGTGCTTAAGGGCTGTAGCTGCCTGTGCACATCGCATGCAGGGTGCGTGCTACTACGGCGTGTTCTGGGGCACGCGCCCGGGGTCGCCTTACAAGCAGAACACCTGCTGCCCGGCGCTGCTGCTGGAGGTGGTGAGCCTGCAGTTATGCATTGATTGCAAGGTTTTCAACCTGTGTCATTGCCTGCATGCCGTTTCAAGCCGCTTCGGTGTGTTACAGGGCGGCCGGCGTTTCTGTGTCTAGCACCCAGCACCCAGCAATGACTGTTGATAGCTTGGGCGTCAGCTGCACCCTACGGGACCTCGCCCTGCCTAAACCCTGTCCCACCGCACACCCAGCAACGACTGTCGATAGCTGCCTCCAACTTCCTGGAACAACTGGATGTACACGCCTACCGTGGCCCCATGCTGCTGCCTGCAGGCGGGCCCCATGCTGCGTGTGTCGGCGCTCTACTGTAAGTAACAACAGTACTTGTGGGCGCTGGCCGACGGGCAGATGCAGTCATCGGCTGATAAGCGCATGCCCCGTCCCATAGCCTCCAGAGCCCGCGTCGCCACTACCGCCATGCTGGTTGCTTGTTCGCGCATGCAGGGGCGAGGACGGTGGTCATCCGGCCCCTAACGTCCATGATGAACCTGCTGTGGATGGAGGACAACGAGGTGTCGTAAAATCGCGCAAACGCTGTTGCTGACAGATGTGCACAAGACCGTTCGTGAATTATTTGCGTCGGAATGGGGGCACCACAGGCGGCTTTTGTCGCCGTCTCGGGCGGTGCTGCCCACATCTGCCACACGCAACGCCCGCTGTACACACAGGCGTACATGCTTTCTGTGGCACAAGTCATGGCGGCGATCAAGGCCGGCGTGACAGAGCTGGTGGCCTTCTACCAGCAGCCGCCTCCTGCCCTGCCGCCCGCCATGCCTCCAGGTGACGTGCACCTTCCTGTGTGTGCTGCGGCAGCTTCCTGACTGATGCCTTGGTGGCCGTACGTGTGATGGTGGCTGTAGCACTTGTATCCCTGCCCTAGTTTTCCAGCCTGGCTCGGCCTGGCCTAGCCTGGCAAGACGCTGTATCGTTTGTATGCCATTTCCCACATTGACCCGCGCCTCCAACCCACTCACCCATCGCCTCAATAGGCGTGGACCTGCTCCCGTACCCGCTGCTGGAGTCGAACGGCCGGTACAGCAACGCGGTACCGGAGCCGATCGGCCGGTGGGTGTACCGTGCTGACGCCCGCCGCGCCCGCCGCAGCAACAGCACCAGCAGCATCACCAGCAGCGGTAGCACAGGCGCTGGCGCAAGCACTAGCTGCGCTAGCAGCGCCAGCGACATCAGCAGCGAGCGCGTGGTTGTGCGCTTCGTGCGGCGTTACAGCGCCGACGCGCACCGCGCCTGGGCGGCGGCGGGGCTGGCGCCGGCTCTGTACGCGGTGCGGCCGCTGGCTGGCGGCTGGCGGCTGCTCGAGATGGAGCTGCTGTCAAAGGAGGCGGGCTGGGTCAACCTCGCCCAACTGGTGGTGGCGGCGGCGGACGCTGCCGCGGCGGCTGCTGCTGCTGCGCATGGTGGTGGCGGCGGCGGCGGCGCAACGGCGGCGGCGGCGGCGGAAGGACGCGACGGTGCGAGCTGGGCGGCGGCGGACGGAACAATCCCGGCTGTGGCAGCTATGCAGCGCGCGGTAGCGTCTGCGCGCGCGGCGCTGGACCGGGCTCACGCCGTGCAGTCGGCCAGGCGCGGCCGGGGCCCGGGGAGGGCCGTCGTGTTCGCGCACGGCGATGTGCGGCCACAGAACATCATGGTGCGGCCGCAGGAAGGAGGCAGAGCCGGCCTCGGCGCTGGCGGCGGCAGCGATGAAAGCAATGCCGACGCTGGTGGCGGCGGCGTTGGCGGTGAAGAGTACGACGTGCGCTTCCTCGACTTCGAGGTGGGTGGCTTGATGCGCGGGTGCGGCTGCATTCTTCAGCCGGTAGGGTCAGACGTGGGGTTCCGGCCAGCAGTCAGCCACTATCTGGCTTACACTGCTGCGCCCTACCTACGTACGCTGCTGCGCCCTACCAACGCTGCTGCGCCCTACCTACATTGCTGCGCCCATGCGTACACCACCCCGCGGTGTGTCCCCGATCGCCCACTCGCCCCTGCCACCTGCCCCACCCCTCCCCTTGCCGGCCAACGCTGCTGCACGCAGTTTGCTGGCGCGGTCGGCGCCGCACGCTACCCGCCGTTCCTGAACACGGTGCGATATAGAGGCCGGCGCGCGTGCATCATCGGCCTGCTGCTGTACAGTAAAGTGCGGTATAGTACGATACCGTGGTGTCATGTGCTTTGTCCCGCCCCCTCGCCACTTTCCCGTCAGCTCCGTCAGGCGCCACTTCTTAATGGAGACGCTGATCCCCTTCTTGCAGTTGCTGCAATTCACGTCAACGTAGCCCCCGCCTGACCGCATGACCGCCCTCAATGTAGCTCCACTTCCCGCACTGTTTGTGGTACAACCGCCTCCGCTGTCGCCGTTGCACAAGTCCTTCTCCAGCCCAAAATTTACATGCAGGTCACGCACTCAGCTCTTGCACCACGGAATTTATGCACTTATATGCAACTTGATATCGTCACGCAACCGTCAGGCTACTGGTTCCCTGGCGGCACTAGCGGTGTCTGCCACCCTGCTGATACCAGGCGCAGCTGCTAACCCGTCTTGACCTGGCCTTGAGTCTGAACGTGCGTGTGCGTGTGCGTAGCAGTACACAATACAAAGAGACAGTCCAGGATATGAACGCCGCATGCTTGGCCCTGACACGCAATTCACAGCAGATCCAGGCCGGAAAGGCCTCCCTCTCCTCTCCCTCCACCATACCCTCACCCACCCCACCGTAGCGTAGCGACTCAGGCAGCGTGTCGGTCGAGCTGTGCTCGACCCGCGGCAGCTGCGGGTCCTCGACCCAGCCGGTGATCTGGCCAGGCATAGTATGGGATACTTTATGGCTTTGCAAAGCATAAAACAATGCACACTGAGCGGATACCGGTAGGCGCGCAATTTGGCCCACCCATCCTACATACAGTACTCGCGGCCAGGCCTAACGCTGCCGTGCTTTCGATTTGTGCGCCGTCACCGGCCTCTCCCCCTTGTTCATTGTCCGCAGTCTGTGCCCGGCCTGCACCCGCTTCCTCGCGTCGATCAACGCCAGCCTGTCATGCCACGTGCCTTTCCCTCAGTCCCGTTGCCAGTAGTTCTGTTGCTTGCGGTATTGTGACGCACGGAACCCTTCTACCCACGACATTACTGCAGGACGTCGCCTGGCCAGCCGGCGTGGAGTTCAACGCGCCGGTGCTGCAGGAGCACGACACCGTGCTGCTGTCCTCCAGCATCGAGCAGCTGTGGCTGCGGGCGGCAAGCAGCAGCGGCGGCGCGCCTCAGCCGCAGCCGCAGATGCAGTTGCCGCACTGGCTCCAGCAATGGCAGGGTGCCGGAACGGCAGCGTCTGCTGCTGCCGCTGCTGCAGCCGGCGCGCCCGCTGCCGACGGAAGTGGCGTTGAGGCAGGGGATAGCGGTAGCGCGCCCAGCGCGAGCCGGCGAGGCAGCAGGCGGAGCGGTCAGCAGCAGCAGCAGCAGCAGCGCGGTTCGCTGCCTGCTGGCAGCACGGCCAACGCCCCGGCGGTTGCGCCGAAGCCGCCTGAGCCCGCGGGACAGTCCTCACCGGCCAACCGCAGCGCGCCGCCTGGGCCGCCAGCAGTGGGTGATGCCGGCCCGGCGGCTGCCGAGGGCACGGGCGGCCGCGGTCGGCCCCGTGGACGCAAGGGGCAGCAGCAGCAGGGCGGGCCTGCTGCCGGCCGAGACATGGGCGGCCGCGGTCGCCGCGGCCCCAAGCCACCCGCATGCTTCTGCGTGCGGGCAACGGCAGCCGCGGCGGCGCCGGCCGTTCTGGCGCGCGCCCTGGCGAGGCCGTTGGTCGCCCGCCCCCTGAGGGCTGCTGTGTGGCTGTAGACTGCGTCAGTGTTGCGGTTGGCATCTTGCCTAACCGGGTGGCGTTCAAGTGGGCGGAATAGCGCAATGGAGCAGCGTGACTACTGGAACAGCTCTTCCTGCAGTAGAGTGATGCAGGGGGGAAAGGAAAGGACCTGGTGGAGCGTTTCGCAATGATGAAGGCGGGAAAGGAAAGAATCTTTATTATTGGTTCTCGGGGAAGAGTGCACTGGTGTGGGACGCATGGGCCCCACCGGCCATTACCCCATGTAGCAGTAGTCTGCAGCGGTTATTGGGCTTGTGTTGTGTTGTGTTATGTTGTGGAACAAAGTTATGTTGAGGGTGCGTGTGTTGTGTGCGTGTGTTATGACTTGCGTGTGCCGAGGTTGTTCTGCGCGCCGCGTGCTTTTGGTCCGGTGAGGTTGTGACGCGTCATTGTTTTGTGTTCGTGGTTTGCGCCCTGCTTGTGTTTCGTGTCGACCGACAAACGAACAGACAGACAGACAGACAAACTCAGTTCAAGTGTGTTGGTGTTGGTCCTCCGCTGCGCTCTACACTTTCAGTTCCGAGGAGCTACGGCGATGATACTTTTTGCAGACGCAGGCACACACAACCCCTCGCCAGTACTAAATTTGGCCTGACGGGCATGGTGTGTGAGTCGGCTGCAGCTGCTGGGCAGCTGTGCATTGACATGTGGGTGGCACTCTGATACTGCGACAGAAGAAGTGGGGCATGGGGTTTTTGCAGAGCCATTGAAACATCTGTTGTGAACACGCGGTGGGCAAGTTGCAAGGGCTTGACGCTGCTTGCGCTGTTCCAATGGGGCATGGACGCGCACTTGATACTGGGAAGTGCGCTGCCGAAGGCCATGGCCTGGACGCATGTGGAACTTAGGGTATAGCGATTGGTCCCAGCGGTTAGTCGGCCAAGGACTGACTGCAGCGCAAGGCGCGGACAGGGATAGGAGGCGCCGTGACAGGGTACGCCGGAAGAGGAGGAGGAGATGATGTTACAGAAGCGGCGTGCCACGTATTTCTCCTGCGGTCAGTAGGCGGGCTGCTGGGCCCATATACTTACCGTATAGTCGCCACCGCACACGGCAAGCCTTCGATTGAACGGGCTCCTGGCTGAGGAGCCGGCGCAGCTAGCCGGCCAGCAACGTGGCTTCACAGACAAGAACCAGAAAGTGACCCCACCCACACCCGTGCCCACACCCACATGCAGAGACTATATTGCAAATAACGCGCCTAACGCGGCGCACGGCCTGCTGCTACTCAGCAATCACCGGCTCCTGTTCAGCTAACAACTGCCTTACAAAGATGCAGCTGAACTGCTCGCTGCCTGTTACGCAATCATCCGCGTGCCCCCCAGCGCATATCATGTGCTGCTGGGCGTCGGTGGCGCTGGTGTTTCCAAATTGGTCCCGCACGCCCCGTGCCACGCCCCGCATATCGCCAGCACGCCAGCGACCCACCAGCCCAGCAGTTTCCCTGGTTTCATTTGGTACATGGCGGCTCTCCGCGGCCTCAGCAGCGGACGGCGGTTACCGTCCGTTTGAGGTAACATGTCAGCTCTCAGTGCGTTCTGCTGACCGCTTTCACTGCTTGCAAGCGACAACAACCTCCGCTGCCGTCTGCATTCGCATTCGCATTTACGCATTTCAATGACATGCACAGGGGGGGTTACGAACTAAACCTCCAGACCCCATGTCCCAAAACCTCCCGACCCCCCCCCCCCCCCGACCGACCGACCGACCCCACCACCGTGCAACCCCTCAAAACCCTTTGGTTTTTAGCCAGGTCGGCGTCAATCGACTGCTCTCGGCGAGCTCTACAATGGTATACCTCCGGTTCAGCTGGAGGCACAACTTGACTGGCAGCCATGCCACACATGTCCATGTGCCACACGTGTCCATGGCCGACCACCGACCCTTCTGTCAGACTACCGGGCGTGCGCTTAAGCTTACAATTGCGCTGTACATATGATGTTTGGGATTGTGTGCCGGAAGAGATCGGTGGACTTTCTCCCGGGATCCTGTGAAGAATCCCGGGATTCATGTCACGCTCGATGGCCGGCGGCAGCCTTGTCGCCATGACCCACACCAAGCCTTGGCCGTTACAAGTTAGCATCAGTTCGCATAGTCTCCATGACACCAGTGAGAGACGCTCGAGTGGGGCTCTACGCTACTACGATGCCAATGTGAGCGTTTAGAGGGGCGTTTAGGGCGCGGAGACGAAATCTGGCAGTCCCACCCACATCCGCGTGACGAAACCGTGGGGACCCCCAACCCCGACGACCGACCCTGAACTTTGAGGGCCCATAACTTTGCATTTACTACCCAGGGGGGTACGAACTAAACCTCCAGACCCCATGTCCCAAAATCTCCCGACCCCCCCTTCGGACCGACCGACCGACCCCACCACCGTGCAACCCCTCAAAACCCCCCGCAAAACCCTTTGGTTTTTAGCCAGGTCGGCGTCAATCGACTGCTCTCGGCGAGCTCTACAATGGTATACCTCCGGTTCAGCTGGAGGCACAACTTGACTGGCAGCCATGCCACACATGTCCATGTGTCCATGGCCGACCACCGACCCTTCTGTCAGACTACCGGGGCGTGCGATAAAGCTTACAATTGCGCTGTGCATATGATGTTTGGCATTGTGTGCCGGAAGAGATCGGTGGACTTTTTCCCGGGATCATGTGAAGAATCCCGGGATTCATGTCACGCTCGATGGCCGGCGGCAGCCTTGTCGCCATGACCCACACCAAGCCTTAGCCGTTACAAGTTAGCATCAGTTCGCATAGTCTCCATGGCACCAGTGAGAGACGCTCGAGTGGGGCTCTACGCTACTTCGATGCTCATGTGGACGGCCATGCGGCCGCTTTCCTGAGGCCAAACGTTCTGCAAATGCTTTAGTATGTGCATGCGAATGTGTGCTAGTGCTTGTGCTAATGGGCAGAGCGTTTAGAGGGGCGTTTAGGGCGCGGAGACGAAATCTGGCAGTCCCACCCACATCCGCGTGACGAAACCTTGGGGACCCCCAACCCCGACGACCGACCCTGAACTTTAAGGGCCCATAATTATGGTTGCGATATTACAAAGAAGGGACAATCCGACCAAGCAAGGGTGCCCAGCACCCAGGTCAAGAGGGACCATCTCCGGCCCGAAAGGAAACTACCCTCCCCCCAGTTGGCTACCGACCTTCCACAACCGTGCAACAGGTCTTCGCGTAAAGCGTGTCTCGGCAACTGCACAGCGAGTCGAAGCTAAGCCCAAGCCCGCCAAAGCCCCACCAACGTACAGCAAACCGCACCAGCGCACGAGGCGCAATCAAACCGGCGAGGCGTCAACGCAGGTACACCGGGCACGTAGTCCGGCGACGCCCACGTCGACGCCCCACACCCACAGCGCACACACCAGAGGCACACCGCTCCCACCACCCACGAGCAAATTAAGGCTGCCAGGGTATATGGACGAAATGGACATTAAAAACGACCCTGGGTCGGCCTGACGTACTCTCTGGATACCGCGTGTGGCCGCACGCGAGTTCGGGACATGGAAACCCCCCGTTACACAGACCCCCAAAGTCGCGCCCATTTGGGAAGCTCGCCACTGCAGCGCATTTTCAGTGTTTTGCCATACTTCCTCAATTATGCGATTAACGAGCAGCGAATTCGCGCAAACCGAGGCCGGTCTTGCACAGTTTTCCACAGTTATATCACGTGCCCGTTATAGGTGCGGGGAAGTAAAATCATTTACAGGCGGTGCCCATTGCGAGCAAATATGGAAGCGAGCGTTTTCGTGAGGTTCTGGATTTAGCTTCCGTTCTTAGTTATTAGTTCGGTACGCAATGCACTTGTGGGTTTATCTTATGAGCCTTTACTTTGTGACAACTCAAATTCGAAAAACCTTGCAGTCGGTCGCGTGAGTCGGTCGAACTCATTGCCGCGACTGTGTGAGTTCCCTGCATCCCGACTCAGCCTAGACACATTTACACGCCAGTATTGCTACTTAGCATGCGTTTAGCCTTTGGATTGGGGCTCAGAGCGTTCCGCGCCGGACATGCATTGGTCAATTGGCGAACGCAGTCGCGCGCACCAGGATACCCGACATCTTCCTGGATGGTAGAATGGCTGCGTCCGGGCCTGTTCAGAGCCCTCCTCATGCGCCGTGACAGTTCTGATTTTTCGTGGCCCAGCCGCCATGTCGTAGCGCTACATCGGGCCCTAGAACACTGCCTGTGCAAGAGTGTGAGCCGGCGCGAGACCCGTGGCCGAGACCCCACCCACATCCCACCGAGACCCCTAGCTATAAGCACCTGGCTTGCGACCCTTTGCGACCGAGTTCCCACGTGCCGCCCCTTGCCCCGCCGACCGAGAAGCAGCACACCCAGACCGAGATCTTTTTGCAATTACTACCCTGATTGAAACTCTGAAAGTGAATTTGGAGTCCTCTCGTCAAGCTCTTTCGTTTGAGAACATGGGGCCTTTCCCAGTCGAGACTACCCCCCCCTGTACTACCCTGATTGAAACTCTGAAAGTGAATTTGGAGTCCTCTTGTCAAGCTCTTTCGTTTGAGAACATGGGGCCTTTCCCAGTCGAGACTACCCCCCCCTGACATGCACTCCCGCGAGTCACACTGTCGCCCGGCCACTGCTTTGCTCCATTTTGTCTGCATTTTCTCTGCGGTTGCCTCTGGTGCTCATCCGTGGACGCTGGCCATCTTCCTGCAGGTGCGCTGCGGCTCTGCATCGCGAGTGTGGCGTTGCGGTGTGTCTGTGTGGTGCTATCGCCTGGCCGGGCGCCCGGAGCGTGAGGAATGCGCATCAGCAAACTTCCAGCCAGCCAGCAACCTGTCGGTACAGTAACTCCGGCGTTCGACCAGCCATTCTTCTGCTCTGCCACTGCAAACTCTCTGCCGTCTGCTTGGGGTATGGGCATCAGCTGCACCCTACGGGACCTCGCCAACCTGCCTAAACCCTGTCCCATCACACACCCGCGAGTCCCACCGGCGCACCGCGGCTTCTCAGCGGAGCGGTGCGGCTGACGCTGCCCCGCGAGGGTCCCGGTGTCAACCGTGTGACAACCGAGTGCGCTCAGATCCAACTCGACCGACCGGGGGAGTCAAACGCTCCGCTGCGACATGCAAAGCTCGCCGCGCAACCGCACATGTTTCCTTCGCACATAGGTCGCGCTCATCTGCATCCACGCGCGGGGCGGCTGGCTCCGCCCCGCGAGGTCCTGGTCAGCCGTGTGAAACCGTGTGCGCCCAGAGTACCCAACATGGGCTCAACCCCATGCATCCCTCTGAGTTCACGCACAGCTCACACGCAGCTCCCCAGTCAGCTCCCGTACCGAAGCGACGCGGGGCGGAGGGATGACACAAGCGGTTTTCGCTGCTCTCATCCAGCTCCGGTGGATAAGCCGTGGGCTAACTTCAAGGCAACGGCTGTAAAGCTTGGGTGAGCTCGGGGCAAAGCCCGCTGGGTCACCGGCCAACCTGGATTAGCCCCGGGCCCACCCAGGATTAGCCGGGGACCCACCCAGGATTAGCCGGGGACCTACTCAAGATTGGCACGGGAACTGCCGCCGGTGACTGCGGAAAGCCACCTCTGTGACTGGGAAACCCCTTTCTGGGGGCGCAGCGTCTGTACGCGTCGGACTTCGGGTAACAACGCTCAGAAACGCTCAGAAACCCACACGCGATTCCCATTTTCGCGCCGGCGCGGCTATGTTGACACCCGAATCTCCCAACGCATGCTGTAGTTACTTAATCTCCCTGACACACCCTAAGATTTCCAAACGCAGCAACCGGCAAACGACGCAGCCGCATGAACCACTGGTTCATTTTCGGAAGAATGCAGGACAGGGGTTCTCGTATTGTTTTATGTGGCCATGAGAGCTCCCATATGCAAATATACTAACGATGCGGTCTGAAACCTGAGGCAACCAAACAACATTTCTTTGGGACTTGAGGTCAAAACAGGTCCCTATTTCCTCAACTGCATAGACACCATACGTATGAACAGTAACAGAAAATATCCCAACAAATCGAGCTGGTGAACCAGTGGTTCACGTCCCCGCGGCCCCGCGTGTCCATCTTGCCCCTTCTTGCCCCATCCATTCCCCATCTAAGACCATACTTAGACAACGCCAGAAACATGGAAGTGACAGCAAGGTGATGGCTAATCGGCAGGGCTCGGGGCACACCAAGGTTAGCGGGCCAGCCGGACGTGACGGCATGACGCCTCACGTCGTGACGATCGCCGTTTTAATCCGGCAGACCTATAGGCATTTGCTAACTCATAATCGTTTTAAATCGCTTTGGGTCTATAGCGAGCTGGGTGCGGGCGACCATCGCGCGCGAGCTGCAACTCGCCCAGGCACCTGCAAAGCTCGGCGAGCACCATCGTTAAATACTTCATACCATTCTATCTCCGCACCTAAACGCGTGCAGCTGAGTCCGCGCGCGGAGTGCGTGCCCCCTCGCTGCTGATGCCGGGGGCGCCCCCCGCGCCTGTCCCCGCCTCCCCTCCACGGATTCCGGCGCGCCCGGGGGTTGGTAGTGATTATGAGTTAGCAAATGCCTATAGGTCTGCCGGATTAAAACGGCGATCGTCACGACGTGAGGTTTCATGCCGTGAGGCATCATGCCGTCACGTCCGGCTGGGGTTAGCGGGCGGCTCACTCGGATTAGCCGGCGGCCCACCTAGGATTAGCCGGCGGTCCACCAAGGATTAGATTGCATTGGTTACAAGATTAGCCGACGGCCCACCCAGGTTAGCCCCGGGCCCACCCGCGGTGAGGCCGGCTACCCCTCCCGAGCGGGTTAACTGCACCCAGATGAGCCTTCACCGGAGCTCGCTCCGCTAACTTCGAGAGGGGGCGTGTCATCCCTCTGGGTGCCGCAGTTACGTCCCTTCCTTGGGGTGTGCATGGAGTTGGTGGACTTCAGACCCCTACGCCGTGTGGGGGGTCGGACTGGGTGGAGAGACTCAACCACAACAATGCGTGCGCGTCTGTGGAGAAGCCCGATGTTCTGTGGAGAAGCCCGATTTGGTTGTAAATCGGTTGGGCACATTGCTCCTCTTCATCTATGGACCGCGTTGCCGCTCACATACTTAAAGCGCTAGAAGAAGTGTCAATTACGTTTGTGCAGGTTGACCTCGCCTTCCTTGCTCAACTTGAATCCTGCGCACGAAATGCTTCGCTCGCTCGCTTCGCGCGTGCCCCGCACGTACTCTGTCCATGCTCGTAACTCACCATGCGTAATGACCAGGAGCTACGCCGCTGACGCGGGGGCACCCGCCAGCAGCGCGCCAGGTACGCGTGGTGGCCAGCCGAGCAAGCGGAACGGGTGGTCGGCAGCCGCTGGTGGTTCCTAGGGGCCGGGGCCTGCCTGTGCAACACTGCAGGACATGCGGTGACGGGTGATATGAGTGTGTATCGTGGGCGGACCGTCAGTCAGGGAATACGATGGTGTACACGCGGGAGGGGGCCTGCAGGGAGAACCCGGCTGCCGGGGAGGGGGCGTGCATGGCCCGCCCCGCACCCGCTAGCGCAGCCGGCGCCACCTTTCCTACCCACCGCGGCGCCACCGCCCATCTTGCCGAGGTCATCCGCTCACTCTATCGTCCTCCACCCGCGCACCCGCACTCCCCCAACGCACAGTGTACGTGGTGTTTGGCGCCTCGGGCGGCATCGGCGCGGAGCTGTGCAGCCGGCTGGCGGCGCAGCCGGGGGCGCAGGTGGTGCTGGCGGGTCGGGACGAGTCCAAGCTGGCGGCGCTGCAGGGCCGGCTGCCGGGCGGCGGCGCCAACACGCTGGTGGCGGTGGCGGACGTGACGGACTCCGCGCAGGTGGGTGCAGGGGAGACATGGATTGGGGTGGAGTGGGGCTGGTAAGGAGCGTGAAGGCCGGGCAGACACGTGCAAGCATGCACGCGTGCTCGTGGGGTGCGGGTGGGGTGCGGATGATTCGACCGGACTGGTGATAGATCGAGGTCGGATGCATTGCTGGGCCATGGGAAACGCGTTTGGGGAGGGGTGAAGGCACGTGCTCGTGCGCCCCATGGCCCCACGGCCTCATGGCCCAACAATTCATCCGCCCTCCACAAGCTATCGGCGATGCTTTTAACGAGCTCTCTCGCATGCGCTGGCACGCACGTGCACGACCGCAGCTGTCCCTCCCGCCCTGATCCCCCATAGCCTCCCCAACACCGCGTCACATAACAAGCCACACCTGGAACTCCCACACGCACCCGTCAGGTGGAGCGGGTGATCGCCACTGCGGCGGAGACCTACGGCAAGATCGACGGCGTGGCCAACTGCGTGGGCTCCATCGTGCTCAAGGGCGCGCACCAGACCAGCGATGACGAGTTCAACAAGACCATCGCGCTAAACCTCAACTCCTCATTCTACGTGCTGCGGTGGGGCCGGGATAGCGCCGGGGCAGGCTTGGGGGTGCTGTGGGCATGGCGACTGCTAATGCCCGCACCACATAGTCGAATTCTTGTGTCCAGGGATGCTGCGTCCGGGATCTGGACTGAGCCGCATTCTATCTGCACAGGCCCTGTCCTGACCGCGATTGACCCGACTCGCTATCGCTGCATGCTCATGACGCACACAGGTCAGCGGTGAAGCGCATGATGACCAGCGGCGGCGGCTCCATCGCGCTGTGCTCCTCAGCGGTGGCGCGGCACGGCATCCCCAACCACGAGGCCATCGCCGCCGCCAAGGCCGGCCTGCAGGGTGGGTGCGGCGACGGATGCCGACGGACAGCGTCGACCACCAAGCTCACTGTCACCTAGGCGCATCTGGGCGCACCCTGGGACTCCTGTCCCTCACCGCGAAGTCGCTGTCTTCGGAGTTTTCCTCACGGCCGCCTTACATCCTGACTCGCGACCAACTAAACTTGCCCGCGCTGCTGAACGCAGGCCTGGCGCTGAGCGCCGCCGCCACGTACGCGCCCAAGAACATCCGCGTCAACTGCGTGGCGCCCGGCCTCACACGCACGCCCCTGGCCGCGCGCATCACCTCCTCACCCGCCGCACTCAAGGTGGGTGCATGGGCAGCACGGCTTGGGCCCGGGCCCGGGCATGAATCTGGTGGTGATCGTGTGTCGGTGTGGGAGGGGCACTGGCTGCACCCATGTGCCAGCCTGCTTCCATTGCCCGCCCATCCGTTGCCGCGTGACCCGCACGCTCTGGCTGACAAGACCGCGCCCCGCGTTATGGTACGCGCGCTGTGCAGGCGTCGGAGGGCATGCACGCACTGAAGCGTGTGGGCGAGGCGGGCGAGGTGGCGGCGGCGCTGGAGTTCCTGCTGCGTCCCGACAACAGCTTTATTACCGGACAGGTTCTGGGCGTGGACGGCGGGCTGGGCAGCCTCAAGCCGCAGTAGAGGGAAGCGCGGCGGTGAGTGTGGACGATTGAGTGGGCGAGAAGAGTTAGGAAAGCTGAGATGAGCGCGTAACGAGGAGTGGGGAGGATAGTGAGCGAGTGTGCGGAGCAGGATACAAAAGCTGGGCGATGTGCTGGACGCCGTGGACGGGCTTGCACTGGTGTGGGCGGAACGGTAGTTTCACGCCACACAAGTATGTAACCCAGGCATCTCGATGTGACTTGCCAAAAGTCCTACTACAAATGGCGATGGTGTCGCTAAGCCGGATGGGGGCGAGGCACACGAGGTTTCACGAGGTTGCAGGTGGCGCAGCGCCGCTGTGGCAGTCGGGCGCATGTTTACGTGCGGGCAAGTGTCTGGCCAACACATGTACATGGCGAGCAGCTGCATGTGTGGAGCTGAGCGCACGCACCACCATATAACATAGGTGACACGGCATGGCATGGCCACCGTGTAGGTTGGTGACATGGGTCAGCACACCCTGTGAAGGCACCTTTAATCCACGCGCATCTGAACCGTCTCAACGCCGCCATCCATACGCATGGGGCGTGCCCATGCTGTAGCCTCCCTCATTGCCTTGGCGCGCACACCCTGCCAGTCGCAGGACTTTGTAACATCCGGAGCCCTCCTTGGGCGGGAAACTGGGCGCCTCCAGTGGCCACCGCGTTTGTCTCGCCACCCTGTGCAACCATGCGCCGCACATGACGTTCGTGCACAACCCCATGGCCCCGCAGGCCGCCCCCCCACCACCTCCGCCACGGCCCCACCACCTCAACACCCACCCTCCGTGATCAAAGCATCGCCCACGCTCTCCTCCTCGCTCTTTGGCTCGCTTTAGTCTGGGCTGGTATCTACAACCCCCACACACACCCATCCATTCCGCAGCCTACGACAGCCTACAAGTCGGGTGCCTCCCCTGTACAGGACAGCCCCAACGCATCCTACGTCGCATCCTCCGAGTCGGCGGGGGCCTTGGCCAGCGGGCTGACGCTGTTGTAGTGCTCGCCCAGCCCGAAGGCGTGGCGCAGGTAGCACAGCTGCAGCGGCGGGCCCCCGGAGGCGGCGTGCTCGTCCCCCAGTGTGACGGTGGGCATGCCCAGCGCGTGCACCTTGATCTGCCGCCTCAGCGCCGCCGCCAGCGCCCCCAGCTCCAGCTGGCCGCCCCACACCGCCGTGCTCTCCAGCTCCTGCGCGCGGCGCGGCCATGGCATGCCGCAGCGGCGGAGTGCGGTTGGCAGCGTTGCGGGGTTGCAGGGTTGGCTGGAAGGAAGGGAAACAGGGGAGATGCAGCAGCGCCAGCGCCATAGCAGCTGCCCGCGACCGCTGCCCTGGTTCCTCTTGCCAGCCGGTGCTGTGCTTAATGCCCGCTCCCGTCGCTGCTTGTCCCCACACGCCAAGCTCTGTCCACTTGAACTGCTTCCCAACCATGCATACTAGTATCGCCATGCCACCCACCCACCTCGCAGTATGCCTCCAGCTGCTCCGCGGGCTCGCCCTTCTCGTCCTCGTCAAAGATGAAGGGCAGGAAGTCGTCCGCGTGCGCCCGGATGTGCGCCGCTGCCAGCTTGCGCAGGGCCAGGTGGTCGGGTGCGGAGGCGGCGCCGCCGGCCTGACCCAGCTGGTCCTCCACCGCGCGGTACATGCAGTGCCCGTCCGCCTGTGTGCGTGTGTGCGTGCGTGCGTGTGTTGGAAAGCACAAGGAGAACAAATCGCAAAGACAGTGTATGCGGTGCAGCAAGTGAGTGCCTGTGTGTGTATGTGTGCGTGTGTGTACGGGGGGAGGGGCGTGGAGGTGAGGAGGGGTGAAGAGGTAGGGACGGCACCCCTCCACATAGCACGTCACCCCCACGGCACAACCCCTCAAGCCCCAACAGCCCCTGTCTCCATGAGGCCCCAGACTTCCCCGATCTCTGCTTCCCGCGCACGGCCACACGGTGCCAATACGTCCTGCACTCCCTTGGTACCCCTGTCCCTACCCGAACAGCCCCGCACCCTTTCCTCTTTCCCCCACCCCCACATCCCGTCTCCCCCGTCCGCACCCGTATCTCCCGGATGGCCAGCCCCAGCGGCGCCAGCAGGTCGGCCAGCCGCTCCTCCTCCAGCGCCTTGTCGCTGGGGCCCAGAGCCGCCAGCTCCTCGGCAATGCGCGCCTGCCGCTCAGCCTGAGGCACACAATGCAGGGGTTCAGGGGGCGCGGCAGGTGTGTTGCAGGTGCATGGTGGCTGCAGGGGTAAGCACAGATTGCATGGAGGTTGTGGCGCTCAAACGTTCAAGGAAATCGCAAAGCAATACGGGTGTGGTACAATGTTATGCAAAGTGCAGCCCAGCTCGGCTGGCGCGTTGCCTACCTCCTGCTGCGCGTGCTTCTCCCTCCGCTTCTGAGCCTTGGTGGGCTTCTGCGCAGCAAACGTGCACGCACCACACAGGTAAGGAAAGGCAGACACCACACAGCCCGAGACGTCAGTGCACAAGCATGTGGCAATAAGCCTTTACGCCTCCTGCAACGACCGACCCCCAGCAGCCGCAGGCCGCCGCACCTTATGCCCGCCTCCCAGCGCCAGCCCATCCAGCGCCTCCGCCGCTCCGTCCGCCTCGGCCGCAGCGCCAGCACCTGCTGCCACCGCCGCCGGGGTCGCCGCCGCTGGGGCCGCCGCCGCCGCCTTCTCCCGCGCGTCGAGCTCCTTGAGCTCACGAGCGTGACGCGCCTCCATCTCTGCCGTCAGCTTCGCTGCCTCGTCCTGTCGTGGTTGCAAACAGGAAGCACTTTTGAGGCAGGAAAGCACTTTTGGATACAATACAGCATATCTTATTTGGGGCGGTGGCAACACATGAAGTCATGGACAGATGAGGCCTTATGCACGCGGCGTGCCGAGGCGCTGGCGACGCCTTCGGGATCTGGCGGTAGGTACGCCGCCAGCCCTACCGCCGTGCCCTAACGCCCCACCTTCTTCTTGCTGCCTAGCTTCTGCACCACCTTCTTGTGAGCCGCCATCTCCTGTGAGTGTCGTCACACAACCGGGCGCCATCAGGTGAGGCCCAGATCCTCAGGGCAAACAGCTGAACCGTGCGTCGCCCCACGGTACGGACCTTCTTGTGCCGCTGCAGCATCTTTCCGCGCGTCTCCGGGCCCTTCTCGCCGCCGTCGTCACTGTCATCATCGCTGTCAGAGTGCGCGGCGTGCTCCTCCGCCTTCGCCGCTGGCTTGCTGGGGGCTGGGGCCGCAGGTGCCGGAGCGTGGGCGGGCTTGGCGGCCTCCTCCTTCGCATGCTCGTGCTCCGGCGCCGCGGCGGGCGCCGCCTCGTCCTCCACCTCGTGCGGCTTACCAGCACTCTTCTTAAACCCTTTTGGCAAGCGCCCCATGGTTCCGGGCTAGGGGCAACGCAGGTATCGTTTGGAAGGTCACAGAACTGGAGTTGCGCGTGCACTCGTGCCGCAGCGTACGTCGTCTGCCTGTATGTCTGTACCTAATTTGAAGATCGGCAATTGGATTTGCAAGTTTCAACAGTTTTGTCAAGTTGTCTGCGACAGTCGGAAGCGGTTTGCACAATCCGAGTGCCATTTCGTGCTTCGCTCGCAGATGGACAAAATTGCGCTAACATTCAGGTTTATAACGAACAACAGTGTCACTGTATCTTATCTGAGTGAAAGCCCTTGCTGAACGATCCCAGCTCCACCTCTCGTTTCTCGAGTTATGGCGCTCTAGCGCCCGTGCCAACGCCCTGAAGGGCCCCTAGATACCAACTAGCGAAATGGTCTTTGCGCGGGATGCAGCGGTGGTGGTCAAGGGCAGGGATGGTCGCACCGTGCTGCTGCAAAGGTGCGACTGTTGCTCTCCTTGCTGCCATACGTGCTCAAGGGCCTTCCTGAATCTCATACCGTTCCCTGGTGTCGCAGTCGGGGACTGGACATCCAGCAGGCGAACATGGCTGCCTCGGAGGGGATGGCCACGCTCCAAGCAGCTTCCACCAACGCGGATGCGTGGGACATCCTGTGAGCCTGGGACCGGGAGCGGCCTGGGAATGCAGCAGCTCGCACAGGCGGCAGAGACGGTTCATGGCAGAGTGGAGGGGGGGCATCCAGAGTGGAAAGGGGGCAGCAATGCAGGCGTAGTGGTAGGGTTGGCTACGTGTGTGTACAGGACCAACGCACACCCGCGGGCCGCTGAACCTTTCATGCGCCGGACGCCGAGAGCTTGTCGGGATGGAGCCAGGTGTCCTCATCAAACACGCACGCACGCTGCAAATCCTCACGATCTCACAATATGGCTCACAAATGCACCCTGCTGCCTTCACCTCACCTGCAGCTCCAACTCACAAGGCGCGCCGCTGTTGTGCGGCCGCGTGGAGGTCATGCACTCGCAGTGAGTGTGTGGCAGGGTGGGGCATGGAGGGGAGGGGAGGGCTCGCATCCTCACATCAGAAGAAGGGAAGGGGTCGGGGAATGGAGCTTGGAAGGGAGGATGAGCAAACGGCGGTAGCGGCAACCTGACTCGTGGCGTGTGAGGAGCAGGCGAGGGCCGCCACGTGCGCGTGCTCCCGGCACGGCGGTTCTCGCCCCCCTTAATTCGCATACTTGTGCACCTCTCGCCATCTCCTCCACCGCTGCTGCAACTGGCCGACGCCTTCCCTGCCGCGCCTCTGCCTCTCCTCCCTCCTCCGTCCTCCCGGCCCTCTCTTGCTCCCAGGCTGGCAGTGACGTACCGAGTGGTGGGGCCGCTGGTGTTCCTAGTGGTCACGCCGCCCGCCGCCAATGCCTTCAGCTGCGTGCAGCTGCTGGGACAGGTGGGGGCGCGAGCGAACGAGCGAGCGAGCGGGACCGGTAGGGACCGGGAGGGATCTGGGCCCGAGCGCGGCGGTGGGCTCACATGCGTGAGGGCAAGTGGCGTCTGCGTCAGTTTGTGTTATAAACAATGAAATGAAGCCCGCCCCCCTGTGTGTCTGTTGTGTGTGTTTGTACGTATGAGCGATGCGCCCGGGCACGTATGTGCGTGCTTCCGTATGTGGTGGTGTGGTGTTGCACGCGCATTGCAGTTGGGTGCGTACGGTATGCACGGCCGGTGTGCACCCAGTAGCTGTGCACGGGTCCATCCACGGGAGTACGGTATGGAGCATCACCTTACCTGCAAATGGCCTGAGGCGCGACTCACTGCTTGGTCGCCGTGCAGGTGGTGCGGGTAGTGATGGGGCCGGCGGAGGGCAAGGCCGCGGCGGAGCTGACGGCGGAGCGGCTACAGCGCAAGTTCGGCGAGGTGCGTGCGGGAGGAGGGTAGAAGGGGGGGACACCGTGGGGGGCACTTTGGGGGCGTGTCAGGAAAGCGCGAGAAAGTTTGTGTATGTGCACTCAGCTCGCATGTGCATGGGGCTTTGCAGCCGGTCAATGCTATGTAGAGGTCGATATACAACACTGCCAATATCTGTATGCTCGGGCCGTAAGCGCATCTCCGATGCCCTATTCCCCTGCCACGATGTTTGCGGCTCGCAGGTATACCTGGCGGTGGATGCGCTGCTGGGTAGCGGCGGCATCCTGGAGGCTGGCGCGGCGCTGGCGCGTGCTAACGTGAGGCCGGCGCGTCGTGCTGCGTGCGGGTTGAGGAACGTGTCCTGGCGTGCAATGCCAGTCCGCAACCCATCTGTCAGGCCCACCAGCGCTTTCCTCACCTACATACATCCGCGCACACACACACACACACACACACACACACACACACACACACACACACACACACACACGCACACGCACACAGACACACACACGACACACACGACCCGCCACAGGCCACGCTGGAGCAGTTGCACGACAAGAGCAAGGTAGCGGCGGAGGCGGCACCCAAGCAGGTGCCCAAGCAGCAGCAGGCCAAGCGCAGGTGCGGGTCGCAGCGCGGCAGCTCGCGAGTGACTCGGTGCAGAACACATCGCCGCGACCGCCCTTGCTTCCATCACCCAACCTCCGTCGCGACTTCCCGTACGACGCCCGCATTTGTCAAACCTCACTGGCAACCCCACCCCCGCGGCACATCACGCGCTCGCCCACAGGACGCTCCAGGGCGCCATCGACCAGCTGGCCCGCCTGTCCTTCACCGGCGCCGGCGCCGTCATGCAGGCCGTGCCGCCGCGGCCCGGCTTCCAGCTGCCGGACACTTCCAACACCGCAGGGCCGCCGCCACAGGCACGTGCCGCCGCCGCGGCGCCTGGTGCGGCTGCTGCGGCAGCGACTGGCTTCGACGGTGTGTGGCGGTGGCGCGCACGTGCACTGCCTGGCGCTCTCGCCTGTGCCCCATGCATTGGCTGGCCCCACCCCGGCCCCAGCGTGCTTGCCGCCGCCTCATTCCTGGTGCCGCGCCTCATCGCGCCGCCCTCCACGTGCCCTGCCCTGCCATGCGTTCAAAAGCACAAGGAAAGCAAAGCGCAAAGGCAGTGCCCTGCCCTGCCATGTGTTCTTACCTGCCCTGCCCCGCCCTGTCCTGGCGCCTCCACCTCCATGTCTGTGTTGCAACAGATGACGACGACATTTTCAACTTCAAACCCAAGAAGGACGCGGCGGCGGCCAAGCCCGCGCTGCCGGCTGGCGCCGACCCCAACGACCCCTTCGCCATGTCCGACGTGGCGCCGCTGGCTGTGGCGGCCGCAGACGCCAAGAAGCCAGACGACTGGCAGTCGTTTGACGGCAAGGACGGCAAGAAGAAGGAACTAGGTGCGCATGTGTGCCTTGTTTTGAAATACGAAACGAATGTGTGTTTGGGGGGGCAGCTTCTGAGTTGTGTTGTTGCAGCATCGTGCAAAGATGCAATCGTTCATTTATGCCAATTATCCCTTGTCATACAGGATTCGAGGACAACGCTTTCGGTGCCGGTGCCGCTGCGCCTGCCGCGCCGGCGCCCATCGTGCCGGCCGAGCCCGTGCTGCGCCTGACGGAGTTCTGGCGAGGCGAGGCGGCGGGCGGGCGGCTGGTGCGGGCTGGCGTGGCGGGCCGCGTGGAGTGGGTGAGCGAGGGCGCCAAGGCCAAGGTTCACACCGTGCAGTTCATGGTGCAGGTGAGTGCGGGTGTGATGAACAGGGGCCGGGCGGGAACGGGTATGCGCGTGGGGGTTGTGCGCATGGACCAACTGGGCAGGTCATATGCGGAGTGTGGGTGCGGCACACCTCCGGCACAAACGTAATCCCAGACTGCCTCGATCGCTTGCATGCGTTGCATGGACCGCCGTATACCGCCGAGGCCCCGCGAGTGCGGTAGTCGCCAGGCGCCCACCAGTCGCCACCCAGTCGCCAACTTATACTAGTAGCAACCAAGGACTTCCCATGGGCCACGATAAATGCCATGGATGAACAAAACTTCAAAAAGTTCGTCGAACGCCGCTTTTGCCCCCCACCAGTATGGGCGACCGAGACCTTGTTAAACTCTGCGTCTTGCTTTTTAGCAATCTTCTCGGTCGCCCATACTGGTGGGGGGCAAAAGCGGCGTTCGACGAACTTTTTGAAGTTTTGTTCATCCATACATAGTCATGTTGGGCCCTGATAGCATGTGATGGCTCGGCGTCTTCGGGTGCTGGGACTGTCCCCTCTGTAACATCCGCATTCATACATAGGTTGAGCGCATGGGAGTATCCCTGTTGTTGGTGGTGATCATCCTAAGCGCCTCATCGCGCTGACGCTACCCTCCCGGTTCCACCTCCCTACCTGCCCGCAGCCGCCCGAGCCCGCCAACAGCTTCCTGGCCGCGGCGTTGTCCTCCGCGCGCCGCCACCCCGCAGCCACCAAGCAGGGCCGCGCCGCCGGCGTGCTAGTGGCGGACGGCATCGCCGCCAAGCCGCACGCCGGCGCGCCGCTGCTCGCCTACCACCTGCCGCCCGCCGCCGTGGCGCCGCCACCGCTGCAGGCGCGGCTCGGCACCTCCTGCCAGCTACTGCCTGACGGGCGGCGGCTGGTCACGGTGGGCGTGCACTACGCGGTGAGTCCGCGGCTGGCGCCGCGGACTGCCGCCCTGCGCGCGGAGCTGCGCTTGCCGGCGCTGCTGGAGTCGCCGGTGCGGGCGGCGCCGGCCGGTGCAACGTTCGACGCAAAGGCCCGAGCCCTATCGTGGGAGCTGCCTGGGGACAAGCTGGCAGCGGGGCTCGACAACGGCGGCGGCGCGGCGGAGCCGCTGGTGGCGTGCTTCTTGTTTGGAGGGGAGGAGGCGGCGCTGGTGGCAGCGCTGGCGCAGCGGCTGAGCGGCGTGTTGGTACTGCGCGGGGTGGTGGGGGGTGCGGGCGGCAGTGGCAGCCTCAGCGGCGCGAGCCTGGCGCAGGGCGTGGTGGAGCTGGAGCTGACGCCGGCGCTATGCAGCTGGAGCGCGGAGCTGGAGGTTAAATCATAGGCTGCTGCTGGTGGCTTGGCCGAGCTTCGATTGAACAGGTCGCGGAGAAAGATATGGCGGGGGAGAAGGGGGGATTATAGGGTAAGGACGCTGCCATGTGTGTATGCAATGGACACGCGCGACTGTCTTCGCCGCCGTTACCTTGTAAATATTATTATGTGAAGGCCCACACAGTAGTGAATACCATCCAGAAGTCAACCAGAAGGGCGGCATCAACATACCTGACATTTCCGTCTACTTTAGACCAAACCTTCTTTCCTAAGCCCGGGCAAAGTTTCAACATGCCACCTCCACGTAAACTCAATCCACAGAGTGTTTGGGACACGAATGCGGTGCTAGCGGCGTTTGAGGAGGAGAACATCAAGCCTATGCACGCCCTGCGTATGTGGGGGTGAGCCGGCGTGTTCGATATGTGATGTACATTTGAACTACAAAACAAGCGCATCAGTTCGTGTGTCCGCCGCCGAAAAGCTCAGTTCAGGGTTGCTGACCACTGTGACGTGACGCTTCTGTGCCGTGGGCAACAATTATAGCCTTTTTAACTTATAGCAAGCTGCGGGAGACCTGTCCTGGAACCCACCGACTGCCATCAGCGACGTCTGGGCATTGCACACCGCGGGAAGACCCTTCGTCGCCCTAGCGTCTGCCCGCACGTTGGCAACTATGCCCCGTCGCTTGCTTAGGCATGTCGCTGTCGCGCAGCTCGTATGGCGCGGCTAGAACTGCTGGTCACGGTGGCCAACTGGCGACGGCAGCGGTCCCCTGTCAACCGTGTGCCGGACACGGACAGCCTGCTTCGCAGCCGCCCGTCCTCGCCACCCCTCTGCTTTCACCTTTATGGGCACGCACCTGGTCCCGTCATGGATGTGGGTCGGACACTCCTGTTATTTGCCCTGACGGCCTGCTCCCTCTCGACCCCTCCGCGCCCGCCGCTGCAGCTGGCTGATCCGCAACCCCTCCGCTACCTGGCACGATGTGCCCGACATGCCCAAGGCGGCCGTGGCGCTGCTGGACAAGTACTTTGTGAAGTTCACAACAAAGGTGGGACTCAGATATCCACCACAGTCACTGTTGAGCTGGCGCTCAGCTAGCGCTGGGTTGCAGCCTGGTTGGCGCAGCGGTGGTGCTAGCGCCGCGCAATTACCCCGGACTGCGCCTGTCCTGGGCTGCCTCGACCCCACCCACCAGGCCACCCTTGCCCTGAACTAAACTGACCTGCCCCCGCCTCTGGCTGCTGCAGGTGGTCAAGTGCCAGAACAGCTCGGACGGCAGCACCACCAAGCTGCTGGTGGAGCTGCAGGACGGCATGCAGGTGGAGGCGGTGGTCATGACCTACGAGTCGCCCAGTGAGTGGCGCGAGGGGGAGTGGAGGCAGGGCGGCGGAGGGCGGCAGGGTGGGAGAGCGGCAGGGCGGCTGGAAGGCAGGGTGGCACGCGGCGGGCTGGGCCTGGCGGGGCGGGGCTGTGAGGTTGGAGGACCGGGCGCCGCTGTGGGCTGTCTAGAAGAGCTGAGAGCTTTAGGCAGCGCGACACCTGGTTGACGTGTGCATCAACCGCTTGCGTGCGTCACGCAGGCCGTGACCCGCAGCTCCTGGCGGCGGGTGGACCCGAGGTGGACCCGCACCTGCCTGTGGACCACAGCACCGGCCGCGATGAGGACGGCGCAGGAGCGGCGGCGGCGGCGGCGGCGGCGGCAGGGGCAGGCCAGGAGCAGCACTTGGAGCGGCCGGCGGCGGTGCGAGCAGCGGGCGGTGACGGCGAGGAGGACGACGAGGAGGAGGAGGCGGAGGCGTCTTCCAGTGCGCCGTCGGTGACGGCGGCGGGCGCGGCGGCGGCGGCGGCGGCGCGGGCGCGCAAGCGCTCCACGCTGTGCGTGTCGAGCCAAGTGGGCTGCCAGATGGGGTGCACGTTCTGCGCGACAGGTGCGAGGCGGTGGGGGAGGCGGGGTGGGCAGGGGCGGGCGGAGAAGAGGAGGCTGCAGGACGAAGCATAGGAAGTGGAACACCGGGTACAGGAGGGGCGGGTTGTGAGTTGCAATGACGCCCGCTCCCCGGGCTGCCAGGGTTACAGCTGCTCGGGGCGGCACACGGGGCTGCCTGAGAGGGGACATGATGACGCCGCTGCTGCCCGGGCTGGAGGCTGTAGGGCACGTGTGTGGCCAGGCCGCCGGCCGCACCCACCTCTGTGGCGGGGGACGCGTGTGTCAGACGCCATGTCTGCGAATGTGCTCCATGCCCATGCCTGTCTCCTTGCGGACTGCCGCCCGCCCAACCCGCCTGCCCAACCCGCCTGTCTCCGTTCGCAGGCACCATGGGCCTCAAGGGGCACCTGAACGCGGGCGAGATTGTGGAGCAGCTGGTGCATGCGCGGGCGGTGGCGCGCATCCGGAACGTGGTGTTCATGGTGAGGCTGTGGGGGGCGGGGGATGGGGAGAGGGGGCGTTGCCCGAGCGGTGGGTTGATGAATGGGAGGGCCGGGTAGCGGCGTGGCGGCGCAATAGCTGGTGGTGTAGGGGCAAAGTTTCAGCGCGGGCGCGGGCGAATGTAATGCAACTGTGCAAGGCTGCCCGAGGAATGTGACTGCCCACCCACCTGCTCCCTTCCATATTACTGCTAACAGCCACTGCCGCCTGCCACCGCCAGGGTATGGGCGAGCCGCTCAACAACTACGAGGCGGTTCGCGGCGCAGTGGCCATGATGACCGACTCCAAGTACTTTGGGCTGCGGCGGCGGCACGTGACGGTGTCCACGGTGGGCGTCATCCCGCGCATCAAGCAGCTGGCGGAGGACCTGCCGGTGCGGGGGGGCGGGGCGGAGGGGCGGGGCGGGGGGGGGTTGTAAATACCAGCCTAAACTAAACCAAAACCAACGGGGGGGTTGGTAGATACTAAACCGAACCCAATGCAATAGAGCGAGGAGGAGAGCGTGTGGGAGGGGGCGGGGGGCAGGGGCGGTGTGGGCTGGGGCGTGAACCTTGGTGGTCGTTCCTTGCAAGTGGAGATAGGCTAGATGGCAGGCATGGCAGGAACGCAAGCGAGGGAGCGGGCTAGACGGGCAGGCAGCTTGGGCAGGTAGCCGGTTCGCGGTTCATATATGCCCCCCCCCCTTCTGTGCGCTTCCTTCCATCAACCCCCACAAGTATTGTTCCCATGTCGATTACTCATCCGATCCTGCCACCTGCCCCCCCCCCCCCGCCCACTCGCGGCCTCTCCCCAAACCGCAGGGCGTGAGCCTAGCGCTGTCGCTGCACGCGCCCACCCAGGAGCTGCGGCTGCAGATCGTGCCGTCCGCACGTGCCTACAAGCTGGACAAACTCATGGAGGCCGTGCGGTCATACCAGGTGCGGGGCCGGGGGGCGGGGGTGGGGCGGGGGCTGGGGCCGGGGGCGCGGGGTGGGGCGGGGGCGCCGGCTTGCAGTGGGTGGGGTGGGGTTGCGAGGATCAAAGCCGGCGTGTGCACTGGTATGCACAGCTGCCGTAGGAACACACTACGCTGGTGGTCAGGGCGGGGAAGGAATGGTCAGGCGGGGTAATGGCATGGGGGCAGCCCTCTTTGTGACTGAATGCAAGTCCGGCGTGCGCGCACGCGACACGTCTGCTACACCGGCGCGCCTGACTCGCAGCCAGCTCCATTGACTCCACGCCTTCCACACATGCCGTCACCATGACACCAACATCACCTAGCTGGCTCACTGTCCCTCGCACTCTCTCCCATAGGCCAACTCGAGCCAGCGTGTGTTCTACGAGTACGTGATGCTGTCGGGCGTCAACGACGGCGAGGAGCAGGCGCACCAGTTGGGGCAGCTGCTCAAGGTGTGTGTGGGGGGGGGGGGCGGGCAGGGGAGGAGGCGGGGGCACGGGGAGACGGAGGTACGGGCAGACATGGGGACACGCGAGGTGGGAGGTAAGCGCTTGAGGAGCCACGTCGCTTTGTGCGCCACATAGGAAGGGTCTGGAAGAACAGGCAGCATCTCTGGGCTGAGTGCCAATGTGTCAGGAAGCCAGGAGTCTTGCATCAACCATTCCGCATGTTGCCCACTTCTACTACTGCTGTCGGCCAAACTCCTACTGCCGGTTGAACTCCTGCTGCTGCTGCCGGCCCCAGGGTGACGACGTGGTGATCAACCTCATCCCCTGGAACCCCATCTACCAGCCCGAGGGGCCCTTCTTCGAGGCGCCGCGGGACGGCAGCGTGGGCACCTTCCAGGTAGGGGGGAGATGCAGGCGTTGGTGGGGTTAGGCGTGTGTGTGTGTGCGCGTGTGTGTGTGGACATTCAGGGATGGCCAGGGGGTGTGTGGGTGGGTGGGTGGTGAGGGAAGAGAACAAGACGCCGGGCCTCGCCGCCCTTGCGGTATGTCCCAGTCCTTGCTGCAGCTCTTGGTCGCCTCGTGCCCGCATGCCGCCTCAGCCTCAACCTCACCCTCAACTCACAGCCCCTGTGACCCCCCTCCTGCTCCGCCGCTGCCTCCCCTGCAGTCCATCCTGCGGCACCAGTACGGGCTGCACACCACCATCCGCCAGGAGATGGGGCAGGACATCTCGGGTGCGTGGGGCTGGGGCAAGGCGGGCTGGGGCAGGGCGGGCAGGGGCAGGGCGGGCTGAGGAGCAGGAGGGCAGCAGCAGCCGGTGTGCCCACGGGGGACGCTTGGGTGCAGACCAGCTCTATGCGAGGTCAATGCGCATGGACGTGAGTTTGAAAGGACAAGGGTTGTGTGTATGTCTGTCTGCAGGCGCGTGCGGGCAGCTGGTGATTGAGACCAGCGGCGCGGGAGGCTGCAGCAAGGAGGCGACCAAGGTGAGCTGGGGTTGCGGGTTTTGAACAGAAGGACTCGGGGCACCCATGCGCGTAACCGCTTAGGAGGGAGGGTCGCACACGCACATGCATTCGCTGACCTGCCGTCCATTGAACACACACACACACACACACACACACACACACACACACACACACACACACACACACACACACACACACACACACATACACACACACATACACACAGGACATCGAGGACTCGGTGCGCAAGGTGAACCTGAACGGCCCCGTGGCGTGAGGCATGGGTGCTGTTGCGGCGTGTGTGGGGGGGGGCGTAAGGAAGGGAGGGGGCGGCTGAGAAGGCGGCAAGAGCTGTGCCGCGAGGGGGGCCGTGGGGCAGTGCAGCCCTGTGTCTAGGGAGGAGCTAAGATTTGGTTTACAGATTAGGGCATCATGGCGTGTGTGTTATGAGTATGTGTGTGTTGCATGCAGCAGTGAGAGCGTGTTAAAGAGTTCGTATTCGAAGTGGCATCTAGTGGGTCCAGGGCAGGGTCGATTGTTGACCTTGAACAGGAGCTGATCCATAGATGTTTTGCTGTCTGGGCGCGGTGGTGACGTTATGACACAGAGTTTGGAAGCTTACGTGATGGTGACGGGGTTGGACTTCGACAATGAGTAGGACTGAAAGTAATGAGGCCAGCGGCACGGTGCGGCCGTGCGGGAGTGCGTTTTGATCCTGTGACGAGGGGCTGGGTGCACGAGGTGGCATCACAAGCATGGTGTAAAACCATATATGGGCTGCAACTTGGCTGCACCAAGCAGCGGGACATGTGTGCGTGCGCTCCGTGTCTGCAGGGGCAGGACCGCAGTAGGAATGGAAGGGAATGGAACAGCTGGGGAAGGTCTAGTGTGAAGGTCTGGTGGCAAGCCCACCGTCGACCAATGCCTGACCTGCAAAACCCACAGGCCACCGCGTATTACTCAATATTTTGTAGACTTACGCAACTGTACACACTAATACTAACAGATGGCGCTTTCAAATCGGACGCCAGCTTTGCAATCGTGCCATTCGGCCAAAGTACCAAGCCATGCTGGCTTTCGAAATGTATGTAGAGGGCTTACGGCTCAAAGGTTGCGCCTATGCCTCGCCAGCCCCCAGCCAAACGGAACTGCGGGCGGTAATGGGAAGCATCCGCTTTTCGAGGCTCCCAACCCAGAACACCTGAAGGATTTTCAACACCCAGTCAGCCCAGCAGAGGTAATTGATACCGCAGGTTAAATCAGTTTAACCTTGCACTCGTCGACGCATACGGGGTGTGTTGGGGCCGGGGCCGGAGGAGTGGCGGGCGACACACCACGCTGGACCTCCAGAGGGTGGCCCTGTCGCCGCTTGACAAACGCCATCGACATGTCACTCACTCCAACCTTTCACATTGCGCACTCTGCTGCCTGCCCTCACCACCGCTTCGGTTACAGAGGCGCAGCCACTGCTGCTGCCTCATCACCCCTCCCTGCCTATTCCTGCAGCCCCCTTTCCCCTTACTTCCCCCCTCCTACATCCCCCCAAAAACCACACACACACACACACACACACACACACACACACACACACACACACACACACACACGTGCGCAACGTTTTCCTTGTGCTCTTTAACACACACACGCGCGCGCACCCCTCCAGTTCCGGCGGCTGGGCCACGCCATGGTGGACATGATCGCCGACTACTACGAGGCCCTGCCCGACCAGCCGCGGGTCAGCCCCGACGTGCAGGTGTGAGGGGGGGGCGGGGGGCTGGGGGTTCGTGCCCGCGGGTACCGGTGATGCGGGTCGCGCACAAACACCCAGGGCACAACCGGCAGGGCACAACAGTCGTAGACGCAACGGCTCCTGGGGGCTGCTTGGAGCTGCTTGGAGCTGTGCGGCACGGTCCGGTGCGGGGTGGTGCGGGGCCGTGAAGCGCGCATTTCCCTCGCTCATCAATGCCCTGTGCGTACGCTTCTGCCCTGGGCCTGCCACTCCGACCGACACCGCACCAACTCCACCTCATGCCCTAATGCTCGCCGCCGTTCCGACTCCGCCCCTACCTCCACCAAATTGCTACTCTCCCACCCCGCCACAGCCCGGCTTCCTGCGTGGCGCGGTGCCGCCGCGGGCACCGGAGCAGCCGGAGAGCTTTGATGCTGTGATGGCGGACGTGCGTGACAAGCTGATGCCTGGGGTGGTGCACTGGCAGGTGCGGCAGGGGGGGGGGCTGTAGATACCAGCCCAAACTACACCAAACCCAGGGGGCGGGTCGATTGGGTTGGGTGCCACGATGGGGCAGCGCGGGGCGGGTGGGTTGGGATGAGATATGGACGCATGAGTGCCCGAGCGGCAAGAGCAAACGTTGCCGCTCAGGCACAAGCACAGCAGCGGCACCCACCTCCGTGCATCCGCTAGACAGGCCGCATACGCACGCCACGCCACGCACCCGTGATCGTCCGCATATGCTCCCACTGCCTTCGTGCCTCTTCCCCTGCTGCCCCTGCGCCCCTGCGTCCCTGCGCCCCTGCTGCCCCCGTGCCGCAGTCGCCCTCCTTCTTCGCCTACTTCCCCTCCAACTACTCCTTCCCCGCCGCACTGGCGGACATGTGGAGCAGCGTGTTGGGCATGGTGGGATTCAGCTGGGCGGCGGGGCCGGTCAGCACCGAGCTGGAGATGGTGAGGCGGCGTGAGGGGGTTGGGGTGGGGGGTTAGCGGGGCAAGGTGGGAGGGTTGTAAATACCAGCCCAAATTAAACCAAAACCAACGAAAACGAGCGGAATGCAGGCAGAGGCGTTAGTTGCAAGCGATAATACTTATGGGATGTGGGCGGAGGCGGCGTGGAGCAGCAGGGCGAGCGGCGCCGGCGATAAATGTCGCCGCCCGGGCTCGGGGGACTTTGGGTGGGGCTGGTGGGGTCGTCGGGTAGTTAACTCGGGTGTGGGAGTGGAGATGAGAGCGGTGGCCTGTGGGCACAGCAAAACTGCAAAAGCAGCAGCACCGCACCACCACCACCACCACCACCACTTCCCCCCCCTGCGAGACACGCACATAAAACAAATGTAGACGTACTTAACACTACATCCACACATTATACGATCTCCCTCTCTCAGGCTATGATGGACTGGATGGCGGACCTGTGTGGACTGCCGCAAGCATTCAAGTGCAACGGCGGCGGGGGGCCGGGCGGCGGTGTCATCCAGGTGGGTGGGGCTGCAGCGGGGATGTGAATTACGCAAGCACGTCGTGGGCGCAAGAAAGGTTGCAATCAGCCATGGGCCTATGGCAGCATCTTACTTACCGGGGGCCGTGCTCCTGGGCTCGTTGCAGACTTGCAGCCTCTTGTACCTGCCCCTCCTTAAGTGATCCCTCACCCACCTCGCCCCACCCGGCTCCACCCAACCCCGCCAGGGCACCACTAGTGAGGCGGTGGTGGTGGCGCTGCTGGCGGCGCGCGCGAGGAGCCTGGCGGGCCGCCCGCCGGCAGACAAGCTCAAGCTGGTGGCGTACTCGTCCGACCAGGCGGGTCGCGCGCGGGAAGGGTGGAGCCTGGGGCGTGGCGAATCCGCATCGGTTTTGGGCTTGATGCGATGCAGCAAGGGCTTGCCGACATGTCCTTTGGCCGTGACCAAGTTGTGATGCCCTTGCGGGTGGTCGAGTGCTTATCCTATTAGCTCCTTACTCCAATTGCGTTCCTGGTCGCTATCTGTAGGCCCATTCATGCTTCAAGAAGGCCTGCATGATCGTGGGCATCGACCACGTGCGACTGCTGCCCGCCTCTCCCCAACACGACTGGGCGCTGCAGCCCCAGGCGCTGCAGGTGGGCGGGGGGCGCCCGGGGCGGGGATGGTGGTGGCGGGGCGCCCGGGGCGGGGGCGGGGGTGGTGGTGGCGGGGCGCCCGGGGGGCGGGGCGGGTGGGCGGGGGGCGCCCGGGGCGGGGGTGGGGTGGGGGGCGCCTGTGGTGGGCCGGCCGGCAGGGCAGCAAGCGCCGTGAAGGCTGCGAGGGTTGGCGGCCACAGCTTTGGACGTGAGTGCTCACCCGCATGCGAGCTGCTCGGCCTTCTGTGTGCATGAACCTAGAGGCCTACTGCAGCCCGCCTGCGCCCATCCAACCTTGATGACGACGCCCGTACATTCATCCTGTGCGGTGTCACGTGGTGCGTGTGGGTGCGGCCGCCCCAGGCCGCCATTGAGGCTGACGTGGCCGCCGGCCTCATCCCCTGCTTCGTCATGGCGACCATCGGCACCACCAGCAGCTGCGCGGTGGACCCCGTGGCGCAGCTGGCGGCGGCGGCGGCGGGGTGAGGCGGCGGCAGGGGCCGGAGGGGTGGGGGTGAGGAGGAGTGGGCAAGGGGGGCAGGGGCAGGGGCAGGGGCAGGGGCAGGGGCAGGGGCAGGGGCAGGGGCAGGGGCAGGGGCAGGGGCAGGGGCAGGGGCAGGGGCAGGGGCAGGGGCAGGGGCAGGGGCAACAAAACGCAGGCTGCGGGCAGTGGGGGCGACAGTGTCCACCCAACCCTAAACCCTGGACCCCCAAACCCCGACACGCCCCCGGCCTCAGCTCCGGCGCCTGGTTCCACGTGGACGCCGCCTACGCCGGCAGCGCGGCGCTGCTGCCGGAGCAGCGCCACCACTTCTGCGGTCTGGAGGCGGTGGACAGCTACAGCTTCAACCCGCACAAGTGAGAGCCCGCGGCCAGGAGGAGGGGAGTAGGAGGAGGGGGAGCAAGAGGGGGAGCAGGTAGGAGGGCGGGGCGTAAAGAGGGCCGCCGTGCCTGTAGCTGGAGTTGTGGTGGCTGAACGGGCGTGTGGGGTGCGGTCCCTACTGGTCTTTGCAGCTGCCATAGCACGGTTGAATCTGAACCCTGCCTTGGGTTTGTAGTCGCAGCAAGGGGACCGACGGCACGTGGGCCCCCGCCGCAGCTCGTCCCACCTTGTATGGCTAACCCATACCGTCTCATCCCGCTAACCTGCCCCCCCCCGTCCCCTCCCCTCCTCTCGCCACATCGCCGCCTCGCAGGTGGCTGCTGACTAACTTCGACTGCTGCTGCCTGTGGGTGGCGGACAGCGCGCCGCTCAAGGAGGCGCTCAGCCTGACGCCCGTGTTCCTGCGGGCGGCGGGCAACAGCCTGGACTACAAGGACTGGCAGATACCGCTGGGCAGGAGGTTCAGGTGGGACGGCGGAGGACGAGGTCGGGGGAGGAGCGGGCTAGGAACGGGCAGGGTCTCTAGCCCAAACCACGACACAATGCTTTCCTTGTGCTCTTTAACACAAGACACGGACACGCACGCCTGCCCCCTGCCCCCTGCCGCTAATGTTCTGGATCTCGGTCTGTTTGGGATGGGAGTTCACTCCCCCAACCTTCCACCCGCCCGCCGCTCCCCCCCCCCCCAGGTCGCTCAAGCTGTACTTCCTCCTGCGCATGTACGGCGCCGAGTTCATCCGCGCCTACCTACGCCACCACATCGCGCTGGCAGCCGCCTTCGCGCAGCGCGTCGACGCAGACCCGCGGTTCGAGCTGGCGGCGCCGCAGCGGTTTGGCCTGGTGTGCTTCAGGTACGGAGTACCGTCCAGACTTTGATACCGTACACTATCCTGCGTGTTTCCTTACCCGGTGCTCCCTAAGACACATGAACTCACACACAGCACGCGCACGCGCACATGCACACACACACGCGTCGTCTGGGCGGGCTTTCTTTCATTTATGAACACATACACACACACACACACACACACACACACACACACACACACACACACACACACACACACACACACACACACACACACACACACACACACACACACACACACAATACATCCACACAGGCTGCGTGACGTGCCGCGCGAGGTGAACGCGGCTCTGCTGGCGCAGCTCAACGCCGGCGGGCGCCTGTTCCTCATCCACACCGAGCTGGCGGGCGCCTACACGCTGCGGCTGGCGGTGGGCAGCGCAAGCACGCAGCTGCAGCACGTGACGGCGGCGTGGGAGGCGGTGGCGGCGGCGGCGGATGTGGTGCTGGAGGCGCACGCGGAGACGGGGCAGGGGAAGGAAGGGGCGAAGGCGGTCGCGGGCAGCGCGGCGTAAATTGTGGCGGGCGTGAGGGGCGTGTGGGCTTTGAGAGAGGTGTGAGAGAGGTGTGAGGCGGGGGAGAGAGCTGGGGTCGCACCCCAGCTCTCTCCCCCGCTTAGGTGTGGAGTGACGAGGGCTTGCTGCCAGTGCTCGGGCACACCTGGCAACGGGAGGCCCGTTGTTTTGCATGGGAAGTCGGTGGTCCGTGGTTGCTGTTATCAACAAAGGCAGGCATTTTGCACTATCAAGCACTTCTACGAACTTTGACTGTGTCGTGCCAGATGCAGTGATGAATTCGGCAAGTCTCTCGACAAGGACTACGCTTTGCTACCGTCAGTGATCACTTGGCTGAAGACTAACACCTCGCACTGTCTACAACACCATTCTTGTCACGGCTGAACTACTGCGCAGCGCAGGAAGCGGAGACAACTTGGGGAGATCACGCGATGTTGACTGGAGGCTCCAGTCACGATTGAGTGGCCTAATTATATTCTACTGAAACTTTGGCCGAAATGCCACCCAGGCAGAATGCGGCTGCCGCTAGCCGCTCCGCGCTTCTGCCGTTTGCGTCGCTGCTCGCCTCTCAGAGCAACGGCCCGGAATTAACCTGCAGTCAGCTCGAGGACACGCTGGCCAAGTTGACGCAACATGATAATGCAGCAACATGGAAGGAGGACCAGCTGTTTGTAGACCTGGTGGCGCTGTTTGGTCTCGCGCTGCGGCGCTCGGCGCCGGCCCCCGGCCCCCCGGCTCGCAGCGGCCCCGGCCCCTCCACCAGCTCCGCGCCACAAGTGCCTTACGTTACGGACGAGGCGCGTCAGCTGTACAGGCGCATTCGCATCAGGCTCAGTAAACTGCTGCTGCAGGACATCCTCGGCTCCCGCTGGTATGAGAACCGCCTCCGCACCTTGCTGCTCGACCTGCTGCTGCGGACGCACGTGCTGCGCTGCTACAGCTCTCTGCTGGGCAGCTACGCGCAGCTGCTCCGAGCGCGGCCGTCGCGGCGCAACCAGGAGGGGGCGCACGAGGTTGTGCAGGAGGTGCAGCACCTACTGCAGGCCACGATGAACGCCGAGTTATCCTGGAGCCCGACACCACCCGTCACGGATGGGCAGCGGCGCAGCGGGGCCCTGGAGGACGGACCCCATCCCAACATACCGTATCGGCTTAAGTGCGGCTACAACCACCATCTCAACAAGGAGCTGGCGGAAAGCCAGCTACCCGAGGCGTGGGCCGTCTGCTTCCTGCAGCTCGCGGCTTGCCAGACAATTAGCCAGGTCGATGAGCTAACCCCGCGGGTCCTTGCGTTGTTAGGCGTGCGGCGGCGTGACGGACTTTCGACAGACACACTGGGTGCGACGCCAGCGCTGCAGGCACTGCTGTCACTGGTGGTAGTGCGCGGCCTGGCGGCCGCTGACGGCGGCAGTAGCTACGGCCAGGCAGCAGCGGCGGCAGCTGCTGGGTCGGAGGACGGCGACTGCGGGCCGCCCTGGACGCTGGTGCGCCCAAGTGCAGGACAGATTGTAGACGTTTCTGCGGTGCTTCGGAACGGCGGGGAACTCGCGCTCAGCGTCTGGGAACGCATGTTGGGCCTGCGCCTGGGAGCAGACGCAGCAGACGCAACATTGCGCGACAATGTGGTAGGTCCGGCGGCCGCGGCTGGAGTCGCAGAGGACTGGGCACGTGGCCCCGGCAGCCTGTCGCGGCCGGGGCTGGATCAGCTGCGGGCTCAGGAGGCGGAGGTGAAGCGCCTGGAGGCTGCGCGACGTGAGGTGTACCGGAGCCTGCAGGCGGCAGACCAAACCCAGCAGCAACAGCAGCAGGCCGGAGGGGCAGGGCCGAGCGGCCAGCGACAGCAGCGGGGCGCGGGGGCGCGGCCGGCCCAGGGCCAGGACAGGGGCCGCGGTGGCATAGCGGGCAAGACGCGGCAGGGGCAGGCTCGAGGGCAGGAGCTGGGACCACCTGAGGGCGATGCAGGCAGCAGCAGCACCACCAGCAGCCATGCCGCGCCCTTGACGCCTGAGCACAGGGCTGAGCTGGAGTTGCAGGCGGCGGCCCTGACGGCGCAGCTGCGGCAGGCACGCCGCCTGCCGGCGGTGGTGCCTATGCCAGAGACAGATACGAAAGAGCAGCTCCGTATGGGCTACACGTGTGTAACACTAAGGGGTGCACAGCACGCGCTTCACACCGGCGACCCAGCTCTCCGCTACGGCCCGCCGGGTTACCGCGTCCATTTCACGACCTTCGCGGTGGTGTTAGAGGCGTTCGTCGAGGAGGCGGTGAGATGGGCGGCGCCGCGTTTGCCATGCTTGCGGAGGGACAACCAGGTACCGCATTGCCCCTCTCGATCACAAAACGTTCGTGTACTCTGTGCACTCCTTTGCCCTTGGAATGTAGCCCGGCCTCGGCGATCGTTGCTACATGCGGCCCTACGTGGTCGCGCGCTCAATGGCGGCACAGCTGCGCGCGCGCGGTGTCGTGCTGCCGGCGGGCCTGGAGGAGCTGATAGAGGACGCGCCGGAGGCAATCCATGCGGATGACGTCAGCTGGATGGACAACTTGTTGGGGCGGACTTGCAGGGAGACGGCGCCGCCGCAGCCACTGCCAGCCCAGCTGGCACTGCCGCCGTGGAATGATGCGGCGGCCTTCGACGTCTGTACTCGGCTGGCGAACGCGGCTCGGGCGGAGTGGATGCAGTGGGCTGCCTGGCAGTCACCGACTTCCCTGCTTATGCGGGAGAAGTATCCGCCCGACGCGGTCAGGAAAGCCAAGGCAGCCTGCAGGGCCTTTGACTGTGCACTGACAGCAGCGCGGCTGCTGGCTCGGTCGACGCCGCCCACGGCACAGGCCGGCCGCCGCGCGGCCGTGCGCCGGCTGCGGCAGCTGTGGCGGTGCTACTGTGCGGCGCTGGAGGCTGCTCTGGGGCTGGTGCTGCCGGAGGGCAGTGGCGAGCGGGCGCCGGCAGCGGCACAGCGAGCCCGCCTCCCTCCCGATGCGCACAACGGCGCCGTGTGGGGCTGGCACGACGCTTTGGCTGACAGCCCTGACATGTTCAGGCTGCTGCCGGAGGAGGGCGGCAGGGAGTCGGCAGGCCCGGCGGCTTCGGCAGCAGGCGGGGCTGGCACCGGGAGTGGCGCAGGTATGCGGCCAGGGTCGGGCTGGGTTCTTTGCGCTCATCCCGTGTTGAGCTGGACGCTCGTCGCCCGCCTATCCAACACCAGTGTGCTTTCCTTCGATCACTGCTTGGAAGCAGCCCGTAATGCCGCCGCATGCGGTATGCCGTTGTCCATGGCCCACAGGCGGAGCCAACAATAGGCCGGGCCCGGAGGCGGCGGCGCTGCTAAGTGCCGGGTACCTGCGACTGTGGACACTGTGGGAGCGCGCATCGCTTGTGGCCAGGTTCAAACTGAGTTTACGGCGCATTGGCCGTGCACGTTGCTGGGCAGGTGAGGCAGGCACATGTTTGATGTTGCAAAGAGCGCTCAGCCGCTCACCAAGGGAATGATGAACAGAGCCGGTTGCAGACGGACTCATCAGCGGTGTATTGCTGTGTGGTGTTCTGTCTACCGCTCCTGGTATACGTCATGCTGGATGCGACCAGACTGCTTTCTGTGCCTGGCTTTGCAGAGGTGCTCGCGTTCGGGCAATCGGACGACCTGCTTGACCTGCTGGCGGCGGCGGCGATACGGGCCCGGGAGGCTGCTGTGGCTGGGCAGGCGTATGTCAGCAAGCTGCGAGAAGCGGCTGCTGCCTCTGAGCTTCCGGACTATGATCAAGGGCTGTGGGAGCTCCGCTTGCAATCAGAGCATCAAAGCGCCGTGTACCCCCTGCACGCCGCCGCGCGGCTGCTGTGGACGCTGCATGCCGTCGCGCCGCTCTTCGCTGCCGGCGGCATCGCCGGCGGCGCGGGTGGCGGGGGCAGCGGAGGCATGGCACAAGCACCGGCAGCGGCGCCCGGCGAGGCACAGCAGCCGCACCTGCAGCAGTTGGGGCTGATGTGGTCGGTGGTCGCGGAGCACATCCTGCCGCGCGTGGCCGAGGGCCTCATCTGCACGTCCGCGTATCCTGAGCCTTCCTGGTCCACGCGGGCGGGCCGAACCTACCACACCGCTGCCACGGCGCTGATGTGTTGCCGCCTGGTGCTGAACGCCCTGCACCGGGCGGAGGCGGGCGCAGCAGCAGCGCGCACTGGTGGCGAGGGCGGCGGCAGCGAGGGCAGCGGGCCCGGCAGCAGCAGCAGCAGCAGCAGCAGCAGTCCCCCTGGCACCAGCACCTGCGATGACGCGGCGCTGTGGCGCCGGCTGCTGCTGTGCGATGTGGACGTGTTTGCTCTGCTAGCGGCGGCGGCGGCGGCCATTACCCGGCACGTCCGCCAGCCGGTCGATGACCGGGAGGGAAAGGCGCAGTGCTCGTACGGCGGCGGGGGCGGGGAGGACGAGGCGGACATTGACATACAGCGTGCGTGCGCAGAGCTGCATTCGACCGCCGTGCTGGCGGCGGCGGTGCTGCCACGGGAGTGCGTGAGGGCGGCACAGCAGGGCGCAAGCGGGTGTGCTGGGCCCGGCGGCGCCCAGCAGCCGGGCCAGTACCGGGTGCCTCTGGCTGTGGAGAGCATTGCTGGGCTGTTTGGTCCGGACGGGCCATGCCCCAACCCGCAGTGGCAGGCGGATGTGCGGCAGGCCTTTGCCAGCGCGAACGCCGTAGTAGCCGCCACCGGCTCGCGGGGGGAGCTCTCGGAGGAGGAGCTGCAGGCGTTCTCGTCCGGGGCTCAGGCGGTGCTGCAGCAGCAGCGGGAGGCCCAGCAGATGCAGGCAGCTTCGGCGCTGCTGGTGCCGCCGGGCCGCGTGCGGTCCGCACTGCGGCAGCGCTACCCCGGCCGCCGGCTGTGGTTGTGCGACAATCCGGCGTGCGAGCCTGCTGTGGAGCTGGACGCGAGTGGCTGGCCGCTGTTTCCTCAGTCCTGCGTGGGCGCCGGGGCCTGGGTGTGGTGCGGCGGCTGCGAGTCCAGCTTGTACTGCAGCGAGGGGTGCCGGCTGGCGCACTGGCAGGCTGGGCACGGGGCTGTGTGCGGCTTCTGTCGCGGGGCTGCAGGGCAGGGCGTGTAGTTTGGTTTTGCAGCACGTGTGTTAGGTAAGCAGAAAGGAAGGGGTGAGAGGAAGAAGACATGTGTGTTTGTGTCAAGGACGGTAGGTGCGTGTGCATGTGTCTCTGTCGAAGGGACTCAAAACGGGCGCGTGGATGTTTGTAATACGAACTGGGTCTTAACATGGGGCTGAGATACGGTACGTAGGGAGGGCGTCATGCGCAGCTAGGCGGTGTGGTCAGAATGCGGTCGGCGGTTTGCATGACTGTGATTGGTAACACTGCTGCTGACGCTGGTGGCTGGTGGGCCTGTTGGTGCAGCACAAGGCCTTGTTGCGGCACTGATGGCATCGGGGTAGCCAGCACCACCTCTGATTGTTGCTGAGGCAGGGTCTCACTTCAGGCACTGAGAATTACGAGTCCGCTGACGCCAGCCATCGTCTGCGGACGGTAGAAAATGAGTGGTGCTTGCGTTTGATGGGGATGTCGGCAGACCTCTGGCCTGTCGCGCCTTGTTGTGCGTGGGTACTGCCGCCAAAAGACCTAAACGAGATGAGGGGTGTTACGTGGCGGTGGGGCTTTGGCGGGCTTCGGCTTGGCTTCGACTCATGTGCGTAACACTATGAAGGTCGGCAGCCAACCAGGGGGGCGGGTGTTGTTTCTCTGGGTCGAAGATGGCCCCTCGCGGCGTGGGTACGGCGTGCCCCCGCTTGTCGGGCTGTCCCTTCATTGTAATCCGCATCCATATGCCCCGCATGTTCGGTCTCGTAGACCTAGAGGTACAACGCACCCAAGCATTACCGTACACACATTGATCCGCTGAGCTGCAGTGCACCCATCTGTACTGTCCTGCCTTGCACAGCCTATTGAATCCAGCCCTCGTACCCGAGCTCGTACCCGTTTAACTCACTCCGTCCTTCGCATGAACGGCTAACCCGCCCAACTCAGCCCTCCACCGTCTGCGGCCCCACTGGCATCACACATGCCAACGCCTCGCCTGCTATGCTCCCACTAAGGCCACCGACCACCACAAAACGCCATCATGTGGTCACCCGGTTCAGCCTCTGTTTCCACACGATGTGGCCCCTGCAGCTCTCTACTTCTCAGCCGACAGCGTAACCGCGACAGACAGCTCTTGCAGGCCCTGTGGGGTGGGGGTGGGGGTAGGGTTGGGGGGTATGCAGGCGACAGGGAGTCAATCGACGGCGGTGATGCACCGGCGCAGCGGAGATACCGACAGAAGGGCGCCAGCTCTCCGGGTAACTGGTACGGCATCAGGCTGACACGCTTGTACTGCATGCACTGTCCCGCTTCCCCATCCACGTGCTCCCCATCCTCCCAGGCTTGCCCCAATGGCCGCCGGTGAACGTGCAGCGTCCAGCACCTCGCAGTGCCGCCCAGTGCACTTTTGGATTCCCGTAACCTCCCACCCACCCCTCCGCCCACCCTCCCCTCAATGGACTGAATCTCAGGGGTTAACTGGGGAAGGTGAAAACAGCCCGCACTTCCACACAGACATACACACAAACACATACGGCACCGGTACACACGTATACACATACCAATACCATACCATATGCCACCCGCCACCACGCACTCACCTGGTCTGTGGACCTCACAATCCTCAGCTCCGCCCGCTCGCCCGCCGCCAGTCCGTCCAGCGCCACCAGCAGGTCGCCGGCGCTGTTGACCGCGCGGCCGTTGATGGCCTGGATCACGTCGCCTGTGTGTATGTATGTGTGTTGTGTGTGTGTGTGTGTGTGTGTGTGTGTGTTAAAAAAGAAAACGAAAGCCCGCCCGCCGTGTGTGTATGTGTGTGTGTGTGTGTGTGTGTGTGTGTGTGTGTGGGGGCGGGAGCAGGGTACATATGCACGTGTGCGTGCTTGATGTTACCGTACATGGTGATGGGGCATCGTGCATATGTGAGCTTATGGGCTACGCGGCATGAAACGGGTGCCCTAACGATGCGCTGCGCTGGCCTTTCAGACAGGCCACGCGACGTTCGGCGTAGGTGCGGTGGCTGCAGCACGGGCAGCGGCAGTAGCTGCAGTAGCGGTAGTAGCGGGCCACGGTGGGTCTGAGCAGGCAGACGGGCCGTACGCGGGACCTACGGACCACGAACATGTACAAGCATGCACGCACATATGCACGCACGCACGCATGCACGCACGCATGCACGCACCCGCAACGATGCCCGACAGACCGCGGCGGGTGGGCAGCAGCCCAGCCTTCTCCGCCGCGCCACCCGCAGTGACGGCCTGGATGAGCGCACCGCGGCCCACGTTGAGGCGCGCCGCCACCGTGTCCGCCGCAATCTGTACGCAGTCGCTTGTTAGTGCAGATGATACGTGCCGGTAATGAAAGCACGGGCATGTGCTGCAGCACCCCCCCCCCCCCTCGCCGGGTCTGCAGCTTATGTGTCCGTGGTTCACATAATCACACTGGAGTTCCCTGCACGGCTCGACTGCACACCAGCCGGCGGCACGGAAAGGGCCGCGCCGCGCCGCACCTGCGCATCCAGCGAAGGCCGCACCACCCTGCCGTTGGCGATGAGCTGCGGCACCACCGACTTGACCTGTGGGGGCGTACGGGACGGCCGCAGCAGCGGCATAGGGAATAGGCGCGCGCTAGCGTTCAAGATGGGATGAGGGTGATTACACGCGAGGAAAGCGTGTGCCGTACCGCCCCCAAACCCGCACATCCACACACACACCATGTCCACGGGGATGGCGAACCCCACCCCCGCGCTGCTGCCGCTGGGTGTGAAGATGGCCGTGTTGATGCCAATGACGGCGCCGCTGCTGTCCAACAATGGGCCGCCGCTGTTGCCGGGGTTGATGGCGGCGTCTGGCGGGGGAGGGGTAGCCATTCATGCGGAAGCTTCGTACGCTTGGGGGGCGAGGAAGTTGCGACAGGGATAAGGATGCTAACGAGATGGAAGTCTTGCGGTTGCCTGGCATGGCGGCCGTGGCTGGCAAAAGCAGGCGTGACGGAAGCGTGTATACCGTATGGAGCGAGCCAGGGGCAGGACACAAAACAGGAGCAGAAGCAGGGGGATGGGATCAAGCCTATCTGGGACTTGGCCGCTAACGCCGCGGCCGCCACACACGCACACCTGTCTGGATGCCGCCCGGAATGGTGGTACCCAGCTGGCTCTTGATATCCCGATTGAGTGCGCTGATGACGCCTGTGGCAATCGACCGTGTGGGCGCACGTAAGAACGCAGCTTCTATCTTGGGGATCACAGCGTCCCTTTGGCTTGGATTTAGGGTTGCAAGGTAGACGCCGCCAAACGCTAACGTGTGTGCAACTGAGGAAGGCAACCCTCGGTGCCACAAAGTTTCGCCGCGCCAGTGAACGCACCGGTGGTCAATGTGTGGGAGAAGCCGAAGGGGTTCCTGTGGCCAGCAGAAACACAAAGGGTAGGGGAGGTAAAGCGGCGCAACAGGCAGCCAAGATTAGCGCGGCGCTCACACACACGGCAAGTCGTTTTTGTTTCCCTCACACACGTCGACAGGGGAGCATGGGCTACACAAAGCATACCGCTCCCGCCCCGCGGCACCCTGGCAGTTGCCCGCTGCCCCGCATTAAGCCCTCCCACACCCAACCCCCAAACCATCCTGCCCCATCCCGCAATCCGTCCTGCACCATCCCAGGTTGGAGCTCGGGGTCTCACCCCATTGGGCGCTTTAGGGGACTACCGGTACCCGCTCCCCCGCCCCCACGGCCCAGCCCGACGCACCCGATGGCCAGGCACTGTTGCCCCACCCGCAGCGTGGCACTGCTGCCCAGTGCCGCCGGCCGCAGCGCCCCCGCCGGCGGCGCCACCAGCTGCAGCACCGCGAGGTCGCGAGTTCGATCCACGCCCACCAACACGGCGTCCAGCGTTTGCTCCAGACCGCCCTCCGCAGCGTTCAGCAGCGTCACCTGCGGGGGAGGGGGGCCAGTCGGGGCGAGGTGGGTGGGTGATAAGAGGCGGGGGTAGGTCGCCGCTGCCGAGGTCAGTGGCGCCGCCAACTCGGGCTTAGTCGGATGGTGCTTTGGCGAAGCAGGGTGCTAACGAAGTCAGAGCGCCACACAATGGCACCACACAAGGCCCGGCAGATGCACGTGTGAAAGCAGCACAGGTTCGAGGAAAAACTCCCAAGACCGAACACAGGGAAAAACATTACGTATCGGTGTGCTTGTCATCGTGGATGAATAGGGTCACCGTGGATGACGTAGCGAAACAACGTGTGTCTACAACGAGCAGCCGAGCTCGGCTCTAGCGCGTACACGCGGTGGTGGCGCCGCCGCCGCCACCACGCACCTTGGCCACCTTGGGCCTGTTGGCTGCTGGGTTGGGTCCGCTCAGTCCCTTGAGGCTGTTGAGCAGGACGTGGTAGTTGGTGACCACGTGGCCCTCGCCATCCCAGATCAGGCCTGGCGGTTCGTGCAGTGGGCGATGCAGTAAGTTGGTGCGGCAGGCGGTTGGCTGGTGTGATATGAGGCGACAAACCCAAAAACGGGGCCGCACGTGTGGCGGCTGTCCGGCGTGCAAGGCCTCCGCAGTCCGTATCCGGTATCCATACCCACACGGTCCGTGCCGGTGCCCGACCGAGGCCGTGCCCCAGGGACTGATGCCTACGGAGCCCGCCTGCCCCCTCAGTCCTCACCGGTGCCATTGCCCTCCGGGATGTCCACCTCGGGATTGGCAGCGGCACGCCCCTGTGCGGGCATGCATGCGGCGGCGCAGGCGGCGGCGACCTCGCGTGTGAATGCGTGGCATTGTGTATGCGTAACGACGACTTACAGTGACCTAACTGTAGTCGGGGCAACGTGACAAGGGAGCAATCTAATGTGCGCCGGTCACCCACACCTAGGCGTAAGCAGCATAGGTGGAGACCTTGCTGACAGCCGTGCGGAAGCAGATGCACATTCCACGCAGCTGTCCGCCCAGAACCCATAAGCAAGCACGTCGCTGCGCGAGGGGTTCGCCGCCCGTGCTGCTTCCAACCCCGCATACAGTCATACCGCGCCCGGCCGCCCGCCCTGCTCCATTCTCCCCAACGCACGCCTATTCACCCCCCTGTCGGGTCTCTAGGTTCTAGTTGGAAATGGTGGAAAGCAACCCCTTCCCACCGGCAGTAGCAAGTCCACCACGTTGACGATGGAGTAGTTGGCGCGCTCGAAGGCCGACACAATTGCAGCCTCCCTGTGCGCGGGAGCGGTGTGATACACGATCGTTTGTTACCAGAGCCCAATCACGTATGCTTGGGTGGGCTCGCGAGGGCGGCTTAGGCCATGAGTGGAGCTGCCGCGCTCCCGCACCGGCGTGCACGGCGGACGATGCACCCAGTCGCATACAAGCCCACCCTCCGGCGTCCACACCACCACTGAGCTCAAGCCTCTGGCTTGAGCTCCCTCCACTGTGCCTCCAGGTTAGCGCGCCCGGCGAACCCATACGCCGGCGGCTACCTTGGTGGCAGGGCAGGAGCGGGCACCACGGTCGGCGTCACTTGCTCGAGCGTGAGGGCACCCGCGGGCCGCGTGTCGCCGAGCACTGCTCCGACGCCCCCTGCCACAGCCCCGCCCAACACGCGCGCCACGAAGCCCCGCCGAGTTGTGCAATTCAGCTCCTGTGCCGTGACAATACACACCCAATGTCCAAACAAGCTTTACGTGTGGAGTGCCGATGCCAACGCAAGCAGTGTTGCGCAAGCTTACATGGTCCTCGCCGCGTCCAAGGGCTTGAACGCAAACAGCGGAGCGAGTGAACCTAGAGCAGCGTTGACACGGTCGCGCGCCCTGGCCGGACGTGCGAGTCTTGAAAGCTCTCTCCATGCAAGCGAGTTTGGGGTCTATTCGCTACAACAAGTGATTATGAAAAAGACAACATCAATGGCAGCTAGTATCGTTCCTGCTACTCTGTAGAGCTCTTGTATTCTGACGGCCAGGCCATGGACAGCAGGCAAACACAGCTCAAGCTGCTCCGCTCCTGCAGCCGCCCCGTCAAGTCCCCCCCTTCTCACCGCCGGGCCCCCAGCCCCCCTGTTCGTTATTCGTCAACATAAGCATACTTTTACAACGGCTTGGTCGATGGCCAATGCGAAGCTGCGCTTGGTCCATTCTTATTCGTGCTCTGCGTCTCTATCCTGTGCTGGCGGAGCACACCCACCACTACCACAGCAGACTCGGCACGCGCGGGTGTCTACACCCTCTCAAGTTGCCCCGCCGTAAACTTGCGACGCCTCCCTTTAGCTGATATTATGCAAAGTACATGAGCAGAGAACCGCAGAAACAGCTTCAACTGTCTTCCGCTTGCATTTAGGCCCCGGGCAACCCCCTGCTTCCGACGCATCCGGGAACACAAACGTCATCCACTCCAACCTCGTAAAATTCAGGAACAAACCTGAACCGTACTCGCCTCATTCACACACCGAAAGTACCAACAACAATGCAATGTGCGCCGGCAGTTGGGACATGAACGGCATGTGAGTGCACCGCTCGTGACGCGCGGGGGCGACAGTACAAATGAATCTGCGTAGACTAAATACCGTAAAAGGGCCAGCTTCTCTAAGCTAGCCGTAAACACTAGCGCCAAACTATCCCACACGCCCCTGCCGTGTCAGGCAGTCGTGCGGGCCCTGACACTCCAAAGCCGCATCCTCTGGGCACCGGCCAGGCGCACGCCACCTACGGCACCCACATTGTCGACAACCAAAAACCCGGCAACGCATGGTGGATACACTCCACAGAAACTGAATACCCAAAGTGTTTCAAACATGGTCCCAGCGACCTTGCGACTTGCGGCTGCCGTCCTGGCTATCGGCGACCCGTTCGCAACTTGCTCGCCACATGGTACGCAACAGCGCCTGACTCAACCCAGCACGCCGCAGCATCTGACATGTCAACCGGTCTGCTACCCAACTACGTTACGAGCCACCTGACACGGCGGTGCGGAAGGTCTCTCTCTCCCCCTAACCCGCTCCCTTCACTCTGCTCTACAAACACACCAATGCTCCCCCCAGCATCATCTAAGCCCTCCCTGCAGCAGGCCCGCCCACTGCCTGCCCAACAGTGCTGCTCCTCTACAACTGCTGCTGCAGGACCGCCGCCACCTGTTGCTCCTCGCGGTCGGCACTGCCGTCGCCGTCGCCGTGGCACAGAGCACACATGGGCGCCGCGCCGCCCACATAAGGAATCTTCCGCATCTCCGGCGAGCGCGGGTCCTCCGCATCCGCCATCTCGTTTAGCCGGCTGCTGCTCATGTTGCGCCACCACTCCGTGCTGGCCCAGGCATGCAGCTGAGAGCCGCTGCCCTGCAGCCCGCCCGAGGCCCCCGGCGCAGCCCCTCCGGCGGGCGGCGCGCCGCCGCCGCTGCCGAAGCCCGTGCGCCCTTGCATGGAGCTGAAGGAGCGGAGCTGCTGACCGCTGCCACCGCTCCCCCCCGCGAACGAGTCCTGCATAGGGTGCGACTGGCTGTAGGAGAAGGACTTAGAAGCGGCTGGTGGCGGCGGCACGGCGCCGGAGGGCGACGCAACCGGTGCCTGGTCACGTGCCGGCGGCAGCGTATCGCGCTGGAGCTCAGGGCTCCTGGGCTGCAGCCCCAATTTGTCGCTAGGCGCTGAAGATGCCGCCGCACCCTTTGCGACGACCGTCACGACCATGTCATTCACGTCGCTCGGCCCCCAAAGCGCGCAAAGCGCGCGGTTGGGCTGCTGCCGCTTTGCGGGCTGCTGCTGCTGAGCGGACGAGGAGGCGGGCGATTCGGGTTGCGTGACGATGCGGTCGCCTACGTAGATGGCACAGGTTCCGTCTGCAGCTAGTAGCGGCTCGTCCAGGCCGCCGCTGCCGCGCGGCGACGGCGGTGCGCAGCCCTTCTTGCGGGCGTGCATTGGGAAGGTGAACACTGAGGAACATGCGTGAGCCTGCTCGGGCTGCCCTTGAGAGCGGGCATCTGCGTAGGATGGTGTGGCATGGAGGCGAGGGATTTGCATGTCAATTCTGGGGGCTGAAAACATCGTTGTTCAAGGGCCTACGGCAGTGGGCCACGGGCCAGCGCGGGGGCACAGCTTGGAAGCGGTCGAGGCCGCGTAAAATCGCCGCGTCAGCTCTAATTTACCAAACCACGGCTCTGACAGCAGGCAATTCGACCCGTGCTTTCTGCCGCGGTGGCGCTGACAGCTGCTGCGTGGGTCCCGCATTGCGCTGTGCCTCAACGACTCCCCAGCCCCTAATTCGCCAGGATGTGGCTGTTCAAGCTGTTGCGAGAGCCCCGTGCGTTGACAAGCGACGTTTGCAGCGCCTAGAGGCCGCGAGCTGGCAGGGAAAACGCGCGAAAGTGCACAGTGCTGGGGCGCTTACCCGCAGCCGTAGGAGCGACCACAAAGCTATCCCCATATGCGTCGATGAACCACTCCATGCCCACCGCTGCTCCTGACAACTAGCGGGGGCGTTAGCAGCCAAGTCGGGGAATTCGGGCCCAGTCACAAATAAGCGGCCTAGGAGAATTGGTTGTAAGGGGAAATGGCTTATTCAAGAGTTGTGTCTGCAGTTCACGGTTCTTGCCAACGGCTTTGAAAATACAGTCCAACGTGGCCCGAAGGCAATCATCCCGCGATTGATTTCCCACCGTGCCGAAAGCCCTGAAGAAGTCGCTGAAATCTTGTGCTCGTAACACATTTTGCATATCTTGCTACCTACCGACGTAAGCGTTTGGCCTGAAGAACCCTCGCGCGCTTTTGCACCCGAAACTCGCGCTCTTTCGATACCCCCCGCGTCCTTTTACAAGAGGTTTACGAAAGCTGGCATCTAGGATGGCGCCCATTACAGGCGTGTTTGTCAACTCGCGCAAGCAGAAGCTGCACACGCTCAAGTACCCGGCAAAGGGTGCCCCTGTGGCCGAGCTCTTCATCCACCACGGTCTCGCGGAGCACTGCGGCCGCTATGACAACGGTAGGGAACCCGTGCTGGCAAGGCAAAGGCAGGAAGGGCAGCGGCGGCGGGCGGTGGTGCACAAGGGGTGCAAAGCGGACCGCCATGCGATTTACGGCACACCACGCGCTCGCGTGCCCACCACACGTGTGTGCAGTGTGTCAGACGCTGGCGGACCAGGGCATCGAGGTCACCACCTACGATGCGCACGGGCACGGCAAGTCGGAGCCAACGGAGGAGGGCGGCCGCGCCTTCGTTGGCAACTATAAGCACCTGGTAGGGCTGGCCGTACCGCATTCGACCATTAGTGTGTGTCAGAACGGCGGAAGGAGCAGTAGCTTGGAGGACCTCAGAGCATGGGCTGACCTGGGTCGGCGGCCCACATGCACGACACGTGTCCCGGAGCTAAACGCGGTGTTGGCGGGGCCGGCTGCGCTCCTGTCGTCCGCAGGTTTGCACGATGTGCTCGCGTGTTGACCCCGACCTTTGTTGGCACACATCTGTTCAGGTGGATGACATGTGCGACTTCATGGACTTTGTCCACAAGAACGAGTCCGCGCCCGCACCCGCGGCCCCGGCACCCGGTGCCGGCTCGGCCGCCGAGGGCTCCGCCCCTGCTGCTGCCGCCCCCGCAGCGGCGGCGCACGGCAAGCTGCCGGTGTTTGTGCTGGGCCACAGCATGGGCGGCCTGGTGGCGGCGCTGACGGCGCTGCGGCGGCAGGAGCGGCTGGCGGGCGTGATGCTGCACAGCCCCGCGCTGGACGTGGAGTGGAACCCCGTGCTGAGGTGCGCGGTGGGAGTGGAACGAGGTTGTGTTTTTAAATCCATTAGGGGGCATGACCTGCTGTACTTGGGCGGGGGCGGCGATGGGTAGGCGCTGGTAAGAGATGGACGGCGGGTCGGTCTGGGAGAATGGGTCGGCGTCACATGACCACCAAGGCACGAACTGGATCCGGGGGCAGGTATGCGAGCAGCGCGGCGCTCCGTCGCACCGCTTCCGGGGTGTCTCACCTGACCTCACTCACCCTACCCGGCGTGCACCCACACCTTCCTCCCCTTCACCTTCTCACCTCCTCAACGCCAAGATGTCCTCCCTCCCACGATCGGCGCCGTCCCACCCGCCTCTTTCTCCCTCCTTCCCTCCCACTTTGCAGGGTGCAGGCGGCGGTGGGCGGGCTGCTGTCGGCGCTCGTCCCGCGCGCCAAGCTGGTGCCGGCGGTGCGGCCCGAGGACATGAGCCAGGACCCGGCCGTGGTGGCGGCCTACGTGAACGACCCGCTCAACACGCAAGGCAACGTGCGCGCCCGCACCGGCAACGAGATGCTGCGGGGCTTCGCGGAGGTAAGGCGTTGGGCTGGGGTGCGGGTGGGATGTGGGGTGCAGGGGGCCGAGCAAGCGGGAAGGGCGGCGAGGGTAGGATTGGCGAAGGGCGGGCGGATGTAGGCCCCCCTGCCGTACCCGACACCTTTTTGACCCTGACACGGCATCACCACACACACACACACACACACACATGTGGCGTCGTCTGGGCGGGCTTTCGTTTGGATTTTTAACACACACATGTGCTGGCGTGTGCCGCACACGCCTTGCAGGTGGGCAAGAACGCCCGCAAGCTGACGCTGCCCGTGTACGTGGCGCACGGCACCAAGGACGCCTGCACCTCCGTCGCCGCCTCACGCCGCTTCGTGGAGGGCGGCGTGAGCAGCGCCGACAAGACCTTCCGCGCCGTGGAGGGCGGCTACCACGAGCTGCTGCACGGCCCCGAGTGGCGCGACTGCACCGAGCACATCGCCAGCTGGATCAAGTCGCACGCCGCGGCGGCGGCAGGCAAGGAGGCGGGCAAGGAGGCCGCCAAGGCGGAGGCGGGCTCGGGATCCAAGCTTTAGGAGTGGAGTGGCGGCGCGCAGGAATGTTACAGTTCGCATCACCGCCTGCAGGCGGTTGGGTGTCCCTGTAAAGCCGGGAGGCGACAGGCTCAGAGGCCAGGCCGCAGGCGGCGGATTGAGGCTGGTGTGGCGGGCAGAGTGCTGACGGGTCGAGGCCAGGTACCGTGCCAGCGCCCAATTCGTATCTTGAATGCTCCTTGTGAGAAGGCGAGAACGAGGTGTTTGCACAGTAGAAGCGTGCTGGGATGGATTTGGGGATGCGGTGTATTTGCGCGGTCTGGCCTTGCGTGCGCGTGAGACCACACGGTGATTCTCGTATGCTCGTATACTATAGAACAGGCTTTATGGAGAGGTAAGATTGACCACTGCACGTGCGGCGACTTGGCTTAGTAGTAGACCAACAAAAGAGCAGGCAGTGGCGCAGGAGGCCTGGTGTGAGGGCGGGGAGCGGGATGAGGCCCAGCGTCGGCCTTTGAGGTACTGCTGTGTGCTGCCTGTCTGCGTGTACATACTGCTGCACAAAATACGCGTGTAAAACCCAAAATAGTCAACTAACTGCGTACTTCATGTCGCACTACTCAAGCCACGGAAGGGGGGATGACCGGTGGGGAGGAGGAGGCTCGTCTTATGGCGGAGGCGGAGGCAGCTCGCGATGGGACAGTGGAGGTCACGGCGGTGGAGGCGGAGGCGGAGGCTTTAACACTCGCGGAGGTCGCGATGACCTCGATCGTATGGCGTTACCCCGCCCCGACTTTACGAACCTGTAAGTAGTATTGAGCTCTACTGTATGTCAATCTAATGGCATCTGGGACGCAAGGGTGCTGTCGGCCTCTGCTATGCCGCTCCGGGAGCTGCCGGAATTGCATTCGGCGACGCGCACTTCCTCAACGGCATGTCTCCCTCAGGCCAAAGTTCGAGAAATGTTTCTACCTGGAGCACCCAGCCGTTAGCGGGCGGACACCTGAGGAGGTGGAGCAGTACCGGCGCGAAAAACAGATTCACGTCTACGGGGATGGCGTGCCGAAGCCGGTGAAGACGTTTGAGGAGGCATCTTTCCCTGAGTACGTGCTGGAGGAGGTGCTGCGGGCGGGCTTCAAGGAGCCAACGCCCATCCAGTGCCAGGGCTGGCCGATGGCCCTGCTGGGCCGCGACCTCATCGGCCTGGCGGAGACCGGCAGTGGCAAGACGCTGGCGTACCTGCTGCCGGCCGTGGTGCACATCAACGCGCAGCCCTACCTACGTGAGTAGTGAGCGAACAGGGCGCGAGGGGATGGGCACGGTGCCAGGCGGCCGGGGAGTCGAAAGGCTGCGGGTCAGCAGGCGCATGGCGCCACGGCCAGCAGCCCTCGGGTACGCCGCCGAAGCAATCCAGCGACTGGTTAAGATGCTAGTGCGGCTCAACATGCAGCTTCCGCTGCTGTCATGGTCATCCGCCATCAGCCCCTTCACTCTCGCGCTCACCCTCCTACGCCCTTGCGCCCTGACGCTGCTGCCCCGCTCCTTGGCCCACAGAGTCCGGCGATGGCCCCATCGTGCTGGTGCTGGCGCCCACGCGCGAGCTGGCGGTTCAGATCCAGCAGGAGTGCCAGCGCTTCGGCGCCTCCAGCCGCATCAAGAACACCGTCGTGTACGGCGGTGCGCCCAAGGTGAGAGGCACGGCTCACCGGCGGGCGGGCAGAGAGTCACTCGCCCAAGCAATGCGCTTGCGCCCCTCGCAACTTTAGCACGCGGCATGGCATCTTACACCGTGCGTGGGTGCTGCCTGCCGCCATCCCGTGTTCGCGTGCCTCACCCAACAGGGCCCCCAGGCGCGCGACCTGCGCGGCGGCGTGGAGATCGTCATTGCCACGCCGGGCCGCCTTATCGACATGCTGGACAGCCGCATCACCAACCTGCGGCGTGTGACATACCTGGTGCTGGACGAGGCGGACCGCATGCTGGACATGGGCTTTGAGCCGCAGATCCGCAAGATTGTGGACCAGGTGGGGCGGCGGGGCGGAGGCGGTGTATGGAGCGGGGCAAGGCGGGGCAGGGCAGGGCAGGGCAGCAAGCCGGGGCCGGGCACGACGGGCAGTCCTACAGGATGCGAGTGTAGTGGTGCGGTGTAGGGCGCAGACACAGGGCGGGAACTGGGCGGTAAGGGAGTGTCCGCGCCTCCACGGTAGTGCGGGCGGTTAGCGGAGAGGCGTCTGGCGCTGCACGGTCGCCTGACCGGGTAGACAGGGAAATTTCAGGAGCGCGGAAGCACTGAGGCGCTGTTTACCTTATGTTGCTGGGCCCCGTTCCCACGCCCCATCCCCGTGCCTGCTTGCAGATCCGGCCCGACCGCCAGACGCTGCTGTGGTCGGCGACGTGGCCTAAGGAGGTGCAGGCCATTGCGCGCGACTTCCTCAAGGACCCCTACCAGGTGCGTGCGTGGCCGAGGCGGTGTGTTTTGGAGCTCGGATGTGAATGTTCGTGCGCGTGCGTGGGGTACAGGGCCGGCGGCTCCGTTTCAACGGCAGGTGCAGAGAGCGGCATGCGCCTGTGTTGCTCAAGCGCCTTCTTTTATCCCGGGGCCTCACCCCACGGCCTCATCGTTCACCCCCGCTGCTCCCCTTGGCCGCCCTCCCGCTCGCCTGCAGGTGATCATCGGCTCGCCCGACCTCAAGGCCAACCACAACATCCGGCAGGTGGTGGAGATGGTGGAGGGCTTCGCCAAGTACCCGCGCCTGCGCAAGCTGCTGGACGGCGAGATGGACGGCAGGCGTATCCTCATCTTCGTGGAGACAAAGCGCGGCTGCGACGAGGTGAGTGAGGAAGGGATGATGGGAATGGTAATGCCGGGGCGACATGCATACGGGCGGCCCTGGTTAACACGATACCGGGCACCACCTGGTGACTGGAACCCGCGACAAGAAGCACTGCAACCAACCGCATCCCGCTGCCGCTCCCGCCGCCTGTTGCCTTGTGTCACCTGCAGCTGGTGCGGCAGCTGCGCACGGACGGCTATCCGGCGCTTGGTCTGCACGGCGACAAGAGCCAGCAGGAGCGCGACTGGGTGCTGCAGGAGTTCAAGAACGGCACGCACCCCATCATGCTCGCCACGGACGTGGCCGCACGTGGACTAGGTAACCTCGCGCCCGCGCCGCCTGCACAGCTTGTGCGCTTGTGGTTTGGCAGCACCGGCCAGCGGGCATTGCAGCGACCAGCCCACTCTCAGCAGCCATGCATATGTTCTGCCGTTTTGTTTGTGTTGGTACAGCTTGCTGTGTGCTAGGTTTAGGGGCGCATTTGTTTCACACTAGTTCGTGAAACCGTCACGCGGTCTGCTGCTCAGCCTGACAAGCAGCCGCTATCGCTGTCACCTCGGCTGGGGCCCAGCCGGGCCGGAGCTTGGAGCTTCTCTCCTTCGCTGCACCTCGCTCGCCCGCCCCCCGACGTCATTCGGCACAGCAGCAGCTGCTGCGGACGCCTCTCGCGGACCGTACTGCGGCCCGCCCCTCCCCACGGCACCGGCGGCCCCAGGACGGGGGCCGTTGCCACGCAAGCCCAACGGCCGCGGCGCCGTGCCACGCCGCGGCCGTGCACATGCTCCCGCAGGGTCCTTCTACACCGCTCCTGCGCTGCACATCCACCCCGCCGTGTCGTGTCGTGCCTGGCACACGGCCCTGCGGTTAGCCGCGGCTCAGATCCGCGGCTGCAGGTGCCGTTGCGCCGGCCATGGCCCCGTGTGCCGCGCGCGCCTGCGCGCCCATGGCGCGTGGCGGGCGGTGGCACGTGCCCACACGATGCGCGCGCGATGCAGCAGCATTAGCGGGGCGGTGGGGTCTCTGGCAGGGGCGAGGGCGTGGGGGCAGCGCGCGGCGGGGGCTGGGGGCGCCAGGCGTCACCGAGGGTGCCGCCGCCGGCCCCGTGAGCCGTGATTCGCGGCCACTGCGTTTGGGGCCGCAATGGGCGCCCTGCAGCGCCAAGACCGGGCACACTCTCCAGTGCGCTGCTGCAGCAGTGCGGCAGTGCGGCGCCCTGTGGGCTCCAGGCCCCAGCGGCGTGTGCGGGATGGCACAAATGCGGCGCCAGTGTGCCCGCTACCGCTGCCGCATGCAGCCCCCAGCAGCGGCCCGAAGTCGCTCCGACTTCGGCAGCCGGGATGCCGGCATGCCTTGTGACCGCCTGCTGGTGCTGCTGCTGGGCCGCACTGTAAACGCGAGAGGCAAGGCGTCGCGGGCGCGGCGTGGCGAGGAGGCAAGCGCGGCGCGGACGGCGGCGCGGACGGAGCTGTCGCATTCTGTGGCGCACAGCTCGGGGGCGCGGTGGTGGCGCACGAGGAGCTGGCAGCATGTGTGCGGACATGTGTGTTAGCGTCCCGCGGCCCTTATGCGCAGCACTGACGGTCTGTGCCTTTCTTTCCAACTGTCTTCTCCCTCCCTCCCGCACACGCACATGCGACCTTCTTCTGTTGCGGCGCTCCACATCTGCCCGGTATCGGTACGTGCTCTGCCCTATCGCGGGGTCTGCGCTTGCGTCGCCCGTACCTCTGCTGCGCATGCGCAACCTTCCTCTTGCAAAACATAGACGTCAAGGACATCAAGGTGGTGGTGAACTACGACATGCCCAAGACGGCCGAGGACTACGTGCACCGCATCGGCCGCACGGGGCGCGCTGGCGCCACTGGCACTGCCTACTCCTTCTTCACCAACGGCGACGCGCGCCTGGCGCGGCAGGTGGTGGACGTGATGCAGGAGGCTGGTCAGCAGCCGCCGCCGGAGCTGATGCAGATGATGTCGTTCGGCGGCGGAGGCGGAGGCGGTGAGTGGGGGGGGCTGGTTCGGCGCAGGTTGTGCTGCGCATTGGCTGCATAAATTGTGGCAGCTGGGGCCCGAAACTTGACTGTTGCATATGTCGGTGGCGCGTCTCTTTCACAGGCTTCCGCGGCCGTGGTGGTGGTGGCGGCGGTGGTGGGCACCGCGGCTTTGGCGGCGGTCATGGGCCGAGCATGACGGGCTCCAACGCCATTCCCGTGGCGACACGGCGGTACTGAGGCGCGCGCTGACCTGAACGCAGCAGCGGCGCAACTTGAGGGCGAGGGTCGTGGAGCCCATGGACTGCCCAGGCTGTGGTAGCGGCTGAAGCACACGAGGGAGCTGGGGCATGACTACGAGAGCGGAGGAGGGAGTGGGAATTGCAGGAGGGAGCAAGGATCTGACTACCGTTGACATCTAACTGCACGGACTGGTGTGTGGCGTTGTGCATATTCGGTGTAGGACTAGACATGAGTTGAGGAAGGAAAGCGGATGTGCGCGGGAGGAACCAATTTTGTTTTACACGGCCGCTTTGGCCAGGGATGCGCACCCTCGCGGTGCTGGATTTGGCGTGCAGTATCGCATCGCCAGTTGGTTTTGAGGCATTAAGACGCCGGAGAAGCGATGTGGCCTTCCGCACCCTTCCATGTCAATACAGTTGGATGTGTGCCGTACTGATAACCGTTTTTCACACACATACACGTATAAGTATGTGTTAATGCCTATTGCATGTAAATAGGTGGCAGGGAAAATTCGGGCGGAGCGAGAAGTGCCTTCGCACGTCCATGGACAATTGACTTTCGCGAGGTTGCCCGAAAAGCAAGCCATGGCTTTGCGCAGTATGACTTCTGTACGTCGTAAATGTGCTACAAAGACACAGCAGACGGCGAGCCGTCATAAAGAGCCTGTCACCGTTGTCCATTTCTGTAGCGGCTCGCTCTCACGCCTCTTTCTTCCTGGTCGTGTGCTCCTCCTGCTGAAGCTGATGGGCTTCGAGCGGCCGATCAAGCTGCAGCGGCCGCCATGACCGCCGGCGGCGGCGGGGCCGGGCTGAGAGCCTGAACGGCGCTAGCAGGGCGTGGGGCTGAGGGTGCACGTGTCGATTGGCGGCGAGTGACGTGACTAGTTTGTTAGCTGCGGGTTAGCACGGACTGTGCACCCCACCCAACCGGCCACGTCCGGATTTGCGGGGATGCCAAAGGCCCCCAACATAGAGGCGTGTGCTTAGTAGGCGCCGCGTCAAGGTGGCTGGGTTGATAACGACCCGGGATCAGCCCTTTTCCTGCCATAAGGCAGCCACCTCCTTGTTCACACACATACCGCATGCTACACACATACCGCATGCTACACACATACCGTGGAGCATGCCGTTGCATGGATGCTGCCTTGCAATCCACTGTAACCTAGACAATTGCCATCACGCTCCGAGCACCTGCGCGGCCTCGTCAGCAGGTTCAATGCCGTCGCCTGACACGGGGCAGCGCCAGCCTCCAGGGCACGGCCAACAATACCAACTCTGGCTCCAACCGCGGGGCCCACATGCAAGACGCTGCCCCCGCACACACTCAAACAAATGGGATCACCCTACCACGTCTGCGCTGCTCTTCGCACCGAGCCCCTTGCTGTGTTACATCGCACGCCGACGCCGCTGCTGCTGCTGCTACTGCCGTAGTGGTGGCTGCGGCCCCTCCGCTTCCAGCCGCTTGGCCCGTGCTGCGAAGGCCTCCATGGTGCGCTGCACGCAGTCTCGCCCCGTGATGATAAGCTTGTTGATGATTTCCGGGTCTGGCTCAAAGCGTGCCGCCTCAAACTCCTCGCGGGCGGATGTCCGGATGACGTCGCGGAAGAGGCGCCCGCGCTCGTCGTGCCACAGGAACAGCGCGCTGTAGCGCCAAATCTCCCTGTAGAGCGATATCGCCTCTCGCCGTGTTGTGAGGATGCGGGGAGGCTGGTCAGGCTTCTTGCGACTCGCTTTCAGCAGGTTCCGCTGAAAGAGGTCAGCAACCTGGTCTGCGCTGGCTCCTAGCTGCTCCTCCGAAATGAAGCGAATGCCTACGGCTGTTGCGGGGTTCTGTTTGTGCATAAACTGGGAAATGAGCCCGAGTGCTCGGCTACCGAGCATGATGCAGCGGTAAATTGGATTAGGCCAGCATGTATGTTGGCTGTATGATATATTTCTGACTTCACAGCATGCTATTGTGTCAACACGGATGCACCTCAATTGCAAGAAACACAGCCTTTGCCTCAACAAGCCACGGCTAGCATGTAAAACGTATAACAACGCACAGAAATTATTTCATCACATCACCACTGCGCATAGCCAGACTCACGAGACCAACTCCCGTCCGAAGACACGCGAAGCTTTTCCTCTGCCCTGCCTTTCTCCCCGGCACAGTCCCAGATGATAGCACTGACACGTGCTCGACAACTCGCTGCCGTAAAGCGGAATGTCGGCAGCGTGACGACGGAGCTCGGCCTGCGAGTGCACAGACCCCACGTCAGCATCGACCCCGCGTGGCACCGGGCTCGGACCTTGGCCGCCCGCGCCTCTAAAAAGGACGACGGGGACAAATCATGGTGGGTGTCCATGTGTCAGCGCGTTGGCTTTGATGTTCACAGCTCCTGGCCTGCTCCCTGAGCCGGCATGAACATGCGGCCGTATTGGCTTCCTTCTCCGCAGGGGAGAGATTCTGGACGACGCTGCCGGCGTGGCCAAGTACGTGTTGGCTGCAGCCGGGGAAAGGACGCGCGTACACGGCTGGATGCTCCAAGGCGCATGTAACTGGCCGGGTGGACAGGGCCCAGCAGGTGCTCTATACTGCTTAGGAAGCTCCGGGATGCGACGGCGGTGATGTGTTCAACAGAACCTTGCCCTAGAGCAATGCGCCTGTGTGCATGCGGTTCTCGCCTTGCAGGTCGTTGTTCAATAAAATCAAGGATACCGCCACCACTCTGGTGCCCGGCAGCACCACCAGCACCCCCGCCAGCTCCGACACCCGGTCCGGCAAACCCGCAACCACAAACCGGCCCGAGGCACCGGTGGCGCCCACAATGGGTGAGGCACGCCGTGGGAGCGCAACTGCGTGCATTTACAAACATCAGCATGCCAAACGCTTAGCAGACCTGTGTACCAGCACTGACACCGCGCTGCGTACACGCACCCGCCACCATCGAGCTGATGTCCATCCCCATCCCCATCCCCATTCCCATCACGCAGGCGGCGGTGGCGGCCTGCTTCCCAACCTGTTGGGTCGGGCTGTGGGCGGGCTGCTGAACGCCGCCGTGAGCCAGTTGGGTGCGCAGCTGGACGCGGCGGCCAAGGAGCAGGCGGGCGTGTACGAGGAGGCGGCGGCGCGGCTGCAGGTGGGATGATGCGACGCGGCGGTTGCGGGGTTGGTGGTGATGGTCTTGAACGTGGCGGTGGTGATGACGACGGGGCCAGACCCACAAGCTCCTATGAAAAGGTCCCACTGTCACTGGGACAGGGTGGGAGAGTGGAGGAGGATGTCCTGCTTGGCAGCGGGCAAATGTTGCGAGGACGTGCGAGGTGATGAGGTGCTTTCGGCAATGCCTATGCTTGCCTTGTGCCCTGTCTCTGATACACGCAGGGTAGCGCCAAGCTGAGGTCAAGGTGGGTTGTTTCTCTTGCTACATAGAGCCCCATTGCTAGCTGCTAGCTGCTTGTGTGCTGGGGCGTCATTGCAAGTCTTGCCTTGGCGGCCCCAGTGCCGTCGCTCATTACGCTCCTGGCGCTGTCCCCGCTGCAGGCTGGGCGCCGTGACTGTGGGGCCGCTCATATCGCAGGCCTCCAGCGGCAGCTCCATCAACGGCGTGGTCACCAAGCAGGTGGGCGGCAGGCCGGGGCAGGGGGGAAGGGAGGATTGCAGGGAGGTAGCGGGCGTTGTGAAGTCGCAAAGGGTTGGTCGTGGGGTGGGCGCCGCGAGCGGCGCTGCGCCGAGCGCTTGCAGAAGGTGGCCTCGGACCTGGGCAGGGTCGTAGGGACATGCGCATTCAACATAAGCCTCTTGGTTCTATCGCGTTGTGTGGATTCAAACAAGTATTTGCTTGCTGGTTTGTATGCCTGCGGTGTCGTGCCCTGGAAGATTATGCTGGTGATGCCGGTGTACGGCAGTGGCGGCGGCGCGGGCACGGCGCAAGTCAGCGTGGTGGAAGGGCCGCAGCAGCGCGGCGGCGGAGGCGGGTCAGGCCGCACCATGCAGATCACGGTGAGGGCGCTTGCGGGGGCAGTCAAAGGGAAACTGAACGAGTGCGTGTGCGTATGTGTGGTGGTGCGCGCCTGCAGGCGGTGCGGATGGCATCAATCTATCAATCCATAGGGTGGCACCGCATTCTGCGTAACACGCTCATCACATGTGCACTTCCCCGCTGCCAGGTGCGGACAAGCGACGGCGGGGTCATTGCAGTCGACGACGGGCCCGCTGGCGGCGGCGGCGGGGGCAGTGGCGGCCGCGGCAACGTGATTGACGTGGAGTTCCGGGAGGTCGACAGCAACAAGAAGTAAACACACATGTCAACTCAGCCCCTGGCCACTCATCTTTGCGGAAGTTTTGCGCCGATGGGGAGGGGGGGTGTTGGGGGGAGGGGCACTCCCTCCCCCCGCACGGGATGCAAGTGTCGCATGGTAGTGTTGGCACCAGCACATGAGGACGGGCGGTGTTCCCACGCCAAGGGGAGGGGGTTTCGGGGGGGGGGGGGGCGGGGGCGCTCGCCCCCCGCCATACAGGAGGGTGCTGGCGCGCGAACGGACGGGCGGCGAAGCGGCCAAAACATAGTAAAAAATGGTCAGGCAGTGAGTCTCGGGCTGGGCTTTGCGTAGAGTTGCAAGTCACGTGACATTGGATGTTTGTTGTTGGCAAGGGGCTGTGGGCAGGGGGACGCCGCAAGCCGCGCTAGGGTGTCGAGGAGCCCCAGGGATAACTTAGTTGTGGTCTGCTTACCAAGTGCCGCATAGTGCGTGAAATCCACAATATTGTTGAGGCGGGCGCGAGCACGCTGCAAGTGGCACGGGACGTCACTGGACTGCGGAAGGGAAGGGGCGTGATTGTATGAGTCGAACTCTAAAGCGCGAACGGCCCAGAACTAGGATGGTCAGGATGGTCAGGATGGTGTGCAGGAGGATGCTGGACGGTTTGCACTTGAGTCGGAAGGGTTCATATGGCCCTGCGCATGCATACCACATTATGTGTTGGTACAGCGTAATCATTTATGTTGCCAGCGAGTGCAAAGCCAGCAGGCTCCTCACACTACTACGCACGGTCAAATTCTCGCTGAAGGGCCTCTGATCAGATCTTTAATGATGCATACGAATCCTTACGTGTGATTCTATGGTTTCACATGGAATGGCATTCGCATGCTGCAGCCAGCGAGGAAGCCTCGAAAGTGACCAACAGTGACCAATCACGGACGTGTGACCCCCGAAATCTCCCTTCAGAAGGCGCGCCCTTCCACTCCATTGTATACAGTCACATATTCACACACGAGCACCAAGCCTGCCATCAAAGCCACTACCTCGAGTGCGCCGCGGAAGGCAAACCGTTACGCAAACAAGCTTTACTTTCGCGCGCTCCGGCGTTGCACTATCCTCATAATATAATCCCTTGCAACGACCCTTTAAATTGCATTAACCCTCGTTCAGCAAAGGCGCGTCTATAGCAAGAAACCTTTCGACACCTGGTACAAGGGCTCCGCACACCGACCCGAAGTCGATTGCTTCTGAAGGCATAGGCATGTACGCACGTCTTGGACATATGCCGGGGCGCTCAGCAGCTGTTCTTCTGCTGGTAGCCGCGGTTCTATTCGCAGGTGACAATGTCTGCGAGCGCGCTTAAGGTCTTCAGCTTGCAATGGCGCGATTGTAACTCAATGCACAGCGGCAAAGATGCTTAATCGGGCGCTCCAAGAACTTATGACACCGGGCGGTCGGTCGCCGATGTGTTTGTGCCGCGCCAATGTGCTGGTGCCGACACGCCGGCTCCGGCAGGGAATTACGCAGGATGGGTGGCGCCTAGCATGTCCTCACTTCAAACAGCAGCCCCTACTCCTCCACTCCTCACCCAATCACCGTTCACCCCCTGCCCTTCCCTCTCGCCCCCTCCTTCCCACCGCGTCCCTCAGGTACCAACGCCGGCCTGCTCGACCCTCTGACCGGCTCTGGATCGCAGAAGCAGCAGCAGAGCGTGCTAGACCGGATCAAGGACGCCAAATCCAACCTGCAAGATAAGTTCAATGCCGGCGCCACTTCGACCTTGCAGGACAAGATCAAGGATGCCGTCGCTGACCTGCAAAACCAGGTCTCCGGCACCAGCGCCACCGACCTGCAGGATAAGCTGAACGCTGCCGCCTCTGACCTGCAAGACAAGCTGAAGGGCGCCGCCGCCGACCTGCAAGACAAGATACATCAACAGCAGCACGGCGACCAAGGCGGCCGCGAGCAGCACAGCGACCGATGGAACATCTCATCAGCCGTTGAGGGGCTCAACCAAACGCGCAGCCAGTGGGACCGCCTGAACCGGACGCAGCCCTTCCGCAACATCAATTCCACCTTCTCCCGCGTCAACTCCACCCTCTCCCGCGTCAACGTCACTGAGGTCATTGGTCGCATCAACGCCACGCTCGCCCGCCTCAACCGCACGCACCCCGCCGACTGGGGCAACTGGACCGGCCCCGCCCACGGTGCCGCCGGCGCCGGCAACCTCATCTGGGTCGGCGTGTTGGACCTCCTGAACCGCACCCTCTCCAACGCCACCAACCACAGCTGCTGGAACCTCACTGATGTCTTTGACCGCCTGAACGCCACCCGCCCGCCGCCCGCCTGGGCCAACGCCACCCGCTGGAACGCCACGGACCTCAGCCACCGCCTCAACGCCACGCGGCCCCCCGGAGGCGACTCGGCCCGCGGCAACTTCTCTTGGGGCTCGGTCCTGGACCTGCTGCTCAACCAGACGCTCAGCGGCCGCAACAACACCATCACCGACTGGCTGCATCGGCGCAACCGCACACGCCCCTGCCTGAATGACACCAGCCGCCCGCAGCAACGCCCGCCCCGCAACCTGAGTGATGACGTGGCCCAGCTTAACAGCAACGCCCGCGGAACTGGTAACGGCAACGGTGCCGGTCATGCCAGTGATGCCTTCAACCTATGTACTGGCGGCTGCGGTGCACGTGCTGAACATGACACTGCTGGGCAGCGCAACCACCATGATCAACCTCACATAGGATGAGCGGCCCCGCAACGGCAGTGGCGACGGCAACGGCAACCGCCGCAATGGGACCAATCCCGATGGCGGCAACCGCCGCAATCAGACCAAACCCGACGGAGGCAGCCGCCGCAACGCGACCAACCCCGACGGAGGCAGAGGGAACGGCAACGGCAACAGCAAGGACCGCGACAACCTGGCGGCCCAGGTCGTCCGACGCCTTGACGCCACCATCTCCGACCTCATTGACACTCTGCAGTCCGCTCGCGCTGACCTGCGCGACGGCGCTGAGGCCCTGCGTGTCGCCGACACCGCTGCCTCCCATCTGTCCCAGCTGCTAGCACGTGGCGCTGCTGCTGGCGAGGGTGCCTCCCTGGTTGATGACGCCACTGACGACAGCGCCGGCGACAGCCTGCGTGACGCCCTGGACTCCCTGTCAGGCCTGTTGGGCAATGCGTCCGTCGTCGCCGGGAACGGTGTAGCTGCCACCGGCGCCGCCTCCAAGTTTGAGGCTGATTCGCTGCTGTCAAAGCTGAATGATTTGGTGAACGCCAGTCCTGTGAACAGCACCTGCGACACCGCCACTGACCTGCTAGACAAGCTGCATCACGTGCTGGACACCGGCGGGGCGGATGCGGTGGCGGGTGCGGTAAAGGACGCCGGCAGCGGCATTGCAGGTGCCGTCATGGACGCCGCCACAAGCACAGCCTCTGACGGCAGCGCTCGCGCGGCCGCCGGCGGCACGGATGCTGGCGCCATGAAAGGCGCGGCTGACGCCGCGAAGGATGCAGTCACCAGCAGCGCAGCCGCTGGTTCCATCAAGGACGCCGCCGCCCATGGCAGCGCCGGTTCGGACGTCGTTGACACGATCAAAGACACCCTCACCGATGTTGGGGGCACTGTGAAGGATGCCGCAACCACCGCCGCCGCCAGCGCGGGCGGGACCGCGGGTGATGCTACTGACGCGGCGGCCCTGGGCGCGGCGCCTGCATTGCTGGATCAGATGCAGCAAGCGCTGGACGATGTGCTGGCTGCTGATGGTACGGCGGTTCGTAGTGACCTTGTGGATCCGCTGCGGGAGGCGCTGACGACCAACGGCGCTGACGGCACTGCTGGTGCGGCGGGCGCGACAGGTGATGCAGTCAAGAACGTTGTGGCGGAGCAGGTGAAGGGCCTGTTTGGTGGCTGGGGCCGCGGTGGGCACCACCAGAGTCACTACCGGCATCACGCGCGCCGCCACAGCTCTCGCCGCCTGATGGCCTAGATGGCCGCGTGTGAGTGCCAAGAGTGTTTAAGGCTGCGAGAACTTTGATAATGAATGAGATGCAGGATGAATTAGCAAACACATGAACGCGTGTGTGTGCGTGCGCAGTAATGTACGGATGGGCCTCCAGGCCCGGTTTGCCTCCTCGATGATTTGCGCACGGAAAAGCATGCTTGACTTGCCCTGCCACCGCTGCCATGGTCTGAGTGCAGAAGTGTAAGGGCCCGCCAGCGCGCCCTGCTATAGGGGAATCGGATAGTAGCATTTCTGTTTGCAGGTGAATTCATAAGCTTAGGCCGGACTGTGCGAATCCGCAGCGTTGTCTGCCAGAGACCATGAGATCTGATCGTGTGCGCGCTAGACTAGGCAAGGTTGAATGACAGGCGGGTCTGACGCTGAGCATAAGCGCATGGCACCGTGCTAGCAAATGTTGAGTGCTGATGGCGGTGTCATCAGCTTGTCTGCACTACAAGTAGGCAGGTGGTGTGGCTGCAACACAGCCGGTTGCCACGCGCTTAGTGAGAACAGCTTTCAATCAATCGCGCCAACAAGCTGAAGCAACATAGTGCGTATAGGAAAGTGTCAAAGTAAGGCAGACGTAGAATCTTGAGTTTGATCGGGCACTGGCTCAAGTATGGACCCCAGGGGGCTGACGAGGACTGAGACCAACGCTACTGCCAGGTTCAACAGGTACACTCATGATATACACATGTATGTCGCATGCCTTGTAATAGAGAAGTTGTGCCTGTACTTCAGCAGCTGCTTGAGTTGCAACAAACACAGCTCCCGCTCCCAGCATCGGACACACCTGAGCTGCTCTGCCGGCAATTGTGCCCTTGACGGCGTCACCACACCACTGCCACTGCACGTCTCCACGCCTTGTACACAGCTCCGGTAGTTCGTATGAGTTGCACCCCAGCACCCCAGCACACATGGATCAGTGCTGCCGGTTTGCCGCCAGCGCATCTATCTCCCTTACCTGATCACCTCAGTCTCCCTTTACTTGTTGGTGTTGCATTGCATGCAGCTGCTACAAACCGAACACGCTCACGCGTTGCCCCTGCTGCAATCCACCGCTGCACGCCTAATGTACGGGCACAGCAACTATCACTGATTCGCATCGGCATTTCCACTGCCGGCATCTAGCGCCGCCCCATATGTCCACCCCGCCGCTGCGCCAGTCGGCGGAATCGCCTGCCGCACTCCACCTGCCACCTGCCACCCGCCACCCGCCACTCGGATGTCCAATGCTGCTGCATTAGCCGTAGACCAGGGTCGACGCGCCCGAGCCTTCCCTGCGCTCTGCCTTGATCGCCGAGCGCATGGCCGGCCGCCCCGCGCGCAGCGCCACTATCGGGTGCGGCGCTGCCGGGGCCCCACCGCCACTCACGCCGCCCCTGCTCGCAGCACCAGAGCCAGCTCTAGTAGTCCGGGCTGCCGGGCTGCCGGCGGCAGGCGCGGGCGGAGTCCGTGCACTGGCGCCGCGGCGGCTGGCGCTGCCCGCTGCCGGCGAGGCGGTACCCGCCGGTGACATCATCGCGCCGCGTAATGGCGATGGCGATGGCAGCGGCGACGCACCCACCGGTGGCGTCGCCAGGGCTGCCGCGAGGAAGTCTGGCCTGCCTGCCGTGGGCGAGGCCCAGGCGCCAGTGGTGAGCCACAGCGAGGCGTTGTCGGGCGGGCCGGGCGAACGCGGCATGTCTGTCAGGTAGCGCGGCACGATGCCGCCAGAGCTGCTGGCAGCTGCGGCTGTGGCAGCGGCGGCAGTGGACGCCGCCGCAGCTGCAGTGGCCGACGGCGGCGCGTACGAGTAGTGCAAGGCCGGAGGTGCAGCTGTGATGGGAACCGCGGTGGGGACCGGGTAGTTGGTGCCAAAGGCGCCGCCGCTAGAGCCTGAGGCGGTGCCGGCGGGCCGAGAGGCCGCAAGGCTGCCGTAGAAAGGCGAGTAGGCGGGCACTGCGCCAGTGGCGGCCGCGCGGGTGCGGGAGGCTGCGGTTCCGTGCGCAGCCGTAGTCAGGCCAGCAGCCGTGGCGGTGGCCGCGGCGGCCGCTGAGGCGGCGGTGGTGGTGCGGCGCGGCGGGCCGGGCGGCGGCGGCGTGAGGTGGGAGTTGACGTTCTCCGGGTAGGCCGGGTGCGGGTGGCCGGCGGTGGTGGTGGTGGTGCCCCAGGCGCGGCCCAGCCGAGTGAGGTCCTTGCCGGTCAGGGCAGCTGCAGTCAGGGTACAGCAGGCCAGGGGGCAAGCAGAGGCATGGTGAGCTGCATACCCGGGCGCCTGGGCACGTTGACGTACCGTAGCTGCTTTGCACTCGTATCTACTCGACGCAGCAATGCGACAAGCCACAACCCATGCATGTACGGTTTCCGCCTCGACACGTACGTACCTGACATGTCCGGTCGGGAAATTGACACGCTGTCCAGCTGGGGGCGCGGCGACACGCCGCCGCCAGCCGTCACGCCGCCTGCTGTGAGCTTGGCGGCTGACGGCGGCGCACTGCCGGGCCGCGATACAGTCAGCAAGTCGGGACTGGTACCAGCAGCCCAGTACTGCAGAGGGAAAAACATGGTAGTCAACGTTACTTCAGGGCACAGACACTATTGTGAGCGGCCGCTGGTGCGCATGCAAACATTATGCATCACGCTTATTTCCCGGCTGTGCCCGACTCCGGCCCAATGCCGGGCACCCGATGTAAATCATGGATGCAGCTCCATTCATGACTACACATGCAAGTGCAGCAGCTGCGAGTGTACGACGTTGGCAACACCGCGGCTCTACCACGGCCACCACCTGCATTAGCGCCGCACACGCACCTGTGGAGAGGCGGCCGTGTGCACCTGTGCCGGCGCGCCCGAGCGCTGCTGCACGGTGGGCGCGGCGGTGGAGCGCATCACGTGTGCCAGCGTGGTGGTGGTGGCGTAGTGCGTGTGCCGCAGCGGCTCGCTGGGTGGATCGGGCCGTGGGAGCAGGTAGAGGTGTTAGCCCGACGGACAACGAACGGGCGGCGGGCCGCTCCGTACTAAACGTCTCAGGACATCATACCGTATCCCTTACAGGCCCAAACTTCTCTGCCCATACTCAAACGCCATGCATGACAACGCAATCCCGACCCTATGTAACTACCCACTTGATGAGTCTCTCCAGCTCCAGTGCCGCCGCCAGCCGCTGCCGTTCCAGCGCCAGCCGCAGCGCCGCGTCCTCACTGGCCGCCCGCGCCGCCGCCTGCTCCGCCAGCTGCTGCTGCGTGATCGACAGGTCCGATGCCAGCTCCACAATGCGAGACTCCGCCGCGTCCCTGCGCCGTGACAGGCGGGCAGTGGGTGAAGGACAGGAGGTCAGCGCTACGCTTGGTGGAAGATTTGGATGCGAATTGCTGTGTGCTTGCTGGCGCATCGTCCTTCACACGTCACTTGCACGCTTTAAATGCACTGACATCATGAAGTCAAAGCAGGATCCTCGACGCTCCATCACAAAGGCTGCTGCAGGGCCACCCGCACCGTCCACCACACACGCCACGCAATGCGCCGCCACGTCACCCACTTGTCGCGCTGCAGGTCCGCCACCAGGTATTTTGCGCGCTCCCGCAGCGCCGCAATGGCGCCCTCCAGCTCCGCCACACGCGCCACCGCCGCGTCCTTCAACGCCGCGTCGGCCTGCAGCCCTGCCACCTGCTCCAGCAGTGCCAGCCGCTCCGCCTGCGAGGTGCGAAAGGTCGAGGGCCGGGGAGTCCGGGAGGCGAGCAGTCAGCGCGAGCGGTAGACGAAGGGTGAGCGCCGCGAAACCCAAAGTGGTTGTGTCAGTGGTTGCAACTAAGTAACCCCTGCCAGCCGACGCGCTTGCCTGTATCTGGTCGATTTCGTCTTGCAACTCAGCAGCGCGTTCCATTAGCTCCGCAATTGAGGCCTCGCTCTGCGCCTCCTTCTCACGCGACTCGGCATCCAGCGCTGCGTAAGCCTGCTCCGCCCGATTCAGTGAGTCTTGAAGTGATTTAAGTTGCTCCTGCGGGTGCATTAATCGACGTGAATTGTCAAATCATGTGGGTCCGGCTCCGGCGGTTGCGGGCGTTGCATCGAGCATATTTTCTTGCAGTCGCTGTCGCACTGCAGGCCAGGCCAAATATTGTCATATCTCACCTTAAAGAGGCGCTCCGCTTCTGAGTTCCTAATGGCTAGCGCCCGCAAATCGTCCTCCATGGCGATTTTCTGCTTGCTCCAGTCGTCCCGGTCCGCTGTAGCTACTTGCAAGAGGTTATCATAAGCCATACGGTACTCATGGAGTGCCACCTGGGACCCCTGAAGGGCCCGGACGACGGCATCGTCCTTGCGAAACACATTGAAGGCGTTCACGTTTCGCCCGCCCGGCATAGGGCCCCAAGACACGCTTGGCGACATATTACAGTTTTATAGCATGTGTAAGGCTGTGTTGGCTGGGTCTGTATGCAAAGTGGGAGAAGACTGCAGGTAGGCGAGGGGCCGGGGGCGGGCACATCGCATAGCCGTACGGACATGCGCTCTTGTGCATCTCTTACAGCGTCATCCATACACACCAGCGCCTCCATCAGATCCTTGCAGCCTCCTTCTTCTGCAGTCCAGTAGCTATAAGCAGCGGACTCCTAAATAACAGTATGTACATCACCCCTTGTGCAGGGGCGGTAGCTCCACTTCTGACATCGTACGCCGCTTGACGCCGCTGGTCAGTATCCAACCACGAGCGCTGCCTTCGGGCCAGGCCATGGAATGGCCGTGGCGCTTCGGCAAGGGCCCTCACACAGGCCTAGCCTACTCCCATCGCATCTTCCCTGGTCCGCACCGCGCTCCTGAGGCACATGCGCATGCGCCACACCTGCTGTCCGCGCACTGCGAGGTGAGCCATCAACCTCCGGGCTTGTAGCCCGACCTGTCTAGGAACCCAAGTCAATGACTCGACAGCAGAGATCAAACTCGCGATGGCCTGTCATCGTCACCCGTCACGGCGTCAGCATCCTCCTGTGCCCAGGCCGCCCTTCACCTTGACTACCGTACTACACGTGCAGCCTGCTGAAAGGCACAACGCCACACGCACGTACTTCTCGCGCCGCGCCCCCAACACCCCAACAACGGCACGCGCCCTCCTCCGGAGACCCCTTACACCACTGCCTCCTTCTTACACCACGGCCTTCTTGACATGCACGTTGAGGTCGTCTACCAGCGCCGCTATGTTGGAGGCCAGCTGGCGGTAGTTGGTCTCGCTCTCCTTGGCCTTGATGAACTCGTCCATCTCGAACACGCCCGCGCTCAGATTCTTCAGCTTGGCCTCCATCTTCTCCAGCTGCACCTGTGGGGCGAGGCGCACGGCGGACGTGCAGGAGTGTACGGGGTGTTGGTGGCGGTGAAGTGCAGACCGGATATATTGTCCAAACACCGACGTGCCAAGCAGGTGATCGTGACCTTAGATGCGCAGGGAGGCAGGGCGCATTCTCAGGCGCGCGGTCAGCACCCCATGCACGCTCGCAGCCGCCCTGATTCTGCGACGCCCGCCGCTGCAGCCGCCCGTCCCCACCTGGAGGTTGTGGTCCTGCAGCTGCGCGCGCTTGGCCTGGAACTTGAGGCCGCGCTCCGCCACGATGGAGCGCAGCAGGTCCTTGCGCTTCAACAGCACACTGCGCAGGCCCTCCATGCGCTCGCGTGCGGCGTTGGCCTTGCGCTGGATGTCCTCGACCTGAGAGGTCCAAGAGGAGCGGGACATAGACACAAAAGCTGGGTGAGCATTCCTGCACAACCAACATGTTTTGATGCTGGCAAAGCGGATGGGTTTAAAACCTCTGCTACATTACAAAAGTCAAGCAGTAACAATGGCGACGTGTTCGCGACCTCCTGTGTCTCTACCCTTTCAAACCTATTCCCACCACCGGCCCTGTGACTCACGCTGCCGAACTCGCCCATCTCCTTCTCCATGGCCTCCTGCCGCTCCGCCAGCTGCGTCAGCTCCAGCTTGATCTTGTCCTCCAGCGTATCGATCTTCTCCAGCTCTGTGCGCCGCATGGTCAGCTCCTGCGGGGCAAAAAGACGTTCCGCGCAGCGTTATGCAATGATGTTTGCATTTGCACATAGATGCATGAAAATTCGGGCCATGCAGTGCCGGTGTCGACAAGGACTGCGCAGTTTCCATGTCCTGTAACCCACGGCCCGCTGGGCCCACACCTCTCGCCAGCCCCGCGCCGGCGCGCGCCAGCCCGCCCCGACGCACCTCCTTGAGCCGCTCCTGCGTGGTCTGCGTGTTCTCCAGCTGCATCTTCTTGTACTCGAGCTCGTCCTGCATTTCCTTGTACTTCTTCTGGCTGGGCAGGTTGGAGCCAATGATGCCCTGCATCTTCACCATCTTCTCCAGCACGCCCACGATGCCGTCCTCCTTCTGCTGCTTCTCCTGCGCTCACCAAGGACAAGGGCAGAGGCCAACACGAAGGCGTATGGTCAGCCACAATGTGCTGCTGGCAGGGCAGCGCTGATATTGACTGCAAGGAACCGTACCCTCTTGTTGCCGCACAGCGCACGCACCCAGACATGCACAGACTCCCAAGCAACCCCCTCAGAACCCTCTCCCACACCCCTCTACCACACACTCGACGCCGCCTCCGCACCTGCATCTTGGCGGCCTTGCGGCTGGGGAAGCCGTCCATGAAGTTGTTTAGGTCGCGCTCCTTGGCCAGCAGCTCCTCAAACTTCTCGCGGTTGGCCTTCTCCTCCGCCGCCGCCGCGCCGCTGGTGGCGCCGCCCAGGCTCTTGACGCGCTCCTCCATCTTCTTGATCTGGTCCTGAAGCTCGCGGATCTGCAGAGAGCAGAGGGGGAAGCGGTAACGAGGGTTTGCGCGCCGCTACTTGTCCAGTACGGTATGTTTGCACGGGCCGGCTGCAGCCACATTCCTGCATCCTGCTCCTAACGCACGGCGCCAAGACCGCAAGACCATGAGTCAGCCGCAGCTCAGCTCCCCGCTTCCACCCCACTCCTCCTGCTCCCGCCCCCCCCCTCCTGCCCCTGCCTCCTGCGCACCTGCTGCGTCATCTGCTCCACCTCGGTGTTGTCGCGCTTGATCTTGGCCATGAGGTCGGCGCGCAGCTCCTCGGGCGAGCGCTTGCTCTGCCGCTCCTCCTCCGTCAGCTCGTACTTCTTCTCCGTGAGCGCGCGGATCTGCTCCTGCAGCTGCAGGCTGCGCTGCTTGAAGGGGTTGCGCGCCAGCTCGCCCTCGCTGGCCTGCAGCGCCTTGTCCAGCTCGTCCAGCACCTCCTCAAAGCGCTTGCTGTCGGCCTGCAGGGGGGAGGGGATGGGAGGGAGGGGGTTATAGGGTTTCGGGGTTAGGACGGGCGTGCATGTGCATGCAAGAAGCGTCTGTGCTGAGGGGCATGTGCACCGCGGTTCGCGTCGCTTGCGCCCACCGCCCCACACTCCAGCCAGCCCCTCCGCCCGCGCGCAGACGCCCACATTCCAAATTCCACAGCCCCACACCCCGCGCCCACATTCCAAATTCCACAGCCCGACACCCCGCGCCCACATTCCAAATTCCACAGCCCCACACCTCGCGCCCACATTCCAAATTCCACAGCCCCACACCTCGCGCCCACCTGCAGCTGCTGCTGCTCGGCCACGAGCGTGGTGTATTCGTTGCGCTGGCTGGGCGGCATAGAGTTGAGGCGCTGGTCCATGGACGCCTGGATCTCAGACATCTTGGACTCGGCCTGCCGAGGGCAGCCAGGGGCGACAGGCAGTGGTCAGGCTAACGGGAACGGCCAACACACAGCCAGACACACGGGCGACTGGCAGACTGTGCGTGCGCGGCCTGTACCCATCCAACCCACTGCACAAACATTCAAGATACCGGTGCGCACAGAGGCCCACACTCCCGCAAGCAGCCCATACCGCCGCGGCACGCCCACACGCACGCACCTGCTTGGCCTTGGACTCGAGGTTGAGGCGCTCCGTGAGCACCTCGTCCACGCGCTTGCGCTGCTGCTCGTTGCGGTCCTTGAGCGCCGCGAACTCCTGCTGGATCACGTACACCGGCGCCTGCGACCCCACCTGCGAGCAGCAAGGGAGCGGGGGACGCCGGCGGGACGGCCGCGGAAGGGTTAGCGGCGCGTGCCAGGTGTACACATGCTTTTCACAGCACTAGGCAGGTCCCTTTCGGCTAGCCCTATTTCCTTTTCCCCTCGCTCGTGGCGTGGAGTTGACTCCTCCCCTCGCATCTGCGCACCTTGTCCAGCACGGTGTTGTAGTCTGCCAGGGCCTCCTGCAGGATCTTGACCTCCTTGCTCAGGTCGGAGGCGCGCTTGTCCATGCTGTTGTACTGAGCCTGCTTGCGCTCCAGAGCCTCCAGGTCGGACTGGAGAGGCGAGCAGGTGGGAGGCGAGCAGGTGGGAGCGCGGGGTGTGGGGCATGAGGAGGAAACAGGTTGTCGCAGAAGGGCGGGGGGGGGCATAGCGGTGACGGAGAGCTCCCCGCCGCAGCGGCACCTGACAATTCCCCAATCCAACCCAGTATGTGACTGTGAGTGGTACAACATGTGCCAGTCTCTCTGGTTCTGCGGCTGACCGATTCACCGCGGCCGCAACTGCGTGAACACATGCCCACATGGCATGGCGCCCTCGCCCGGACGTGGCCTGCCTCACCTTCATGTTTGACGTGACCTGCGCAATCTCCATACGCTTTTGCCGCAGCTCGTTCATGAAGTAGTTCTTATCGAGCACCTGGCGACCAACGCCCGCCGCGGCCGTCTTCATGCCCGACACACCATGGTTGGTGATGGGCCGGTTCTCCACCTGCAGTTGCTGGCCTGCCCGTGCCGCTGCCGCCGCTGCTGCCGCCTGCTGTCCTGTCCCTGGTCGCTGAGATGCCGTCCCCATGCGCTTGTACGCGGTGCCGGGGGGCCCACCGGCGGGGCCGGGGCCTCCGCGCATGGCCGTGCCTGGAGGACCGGCACCGATAATGGAGGCACCCGCTGGGGCGCGCATGGGACCGGCCGGCGCCGCTCCACGTTGTCCAGTCATCGGCCTATCTGGTTGTTGCACTGCTCCACCAGTCGGTGCTTTCCCAAGACCGCCTGCGCCAAGGGCAAGTGCTCCGCGGCTAGAGGGCCTGTCCATAGCAGACTAGAGGCAGGCGTCTTTTTCCCAGCCGTATGGATTAGCTACGTCAAGTCGGTGCGGGCTAAGGGTCGCTCTTCCGTCGAGATGTCGCTCGGCTTCTAAGTTCGAGGTTGACTTCGCCCGGCCTTCTAGAGGAGCTTAGGTATCTGTTTGTATCTAAGCAACTCTAAGCGAAACTGTGCCGGTTCCAATTCACGCGGCTGAGCCCTGCCAAGCCGATGCGGGAATGAGTACTTGTTGTGTGGGCTCTTTTACAACAAACTCATGATTGCAATTGATATCCTTAAAAACATGCTTCAAACAGAGGAAAGAATTCCTTATTGCGACTTGGCATGGTTCAAATCCGTGAACTGGCCGGAGAAGGACCCGGGCGCTGCTCCCGGTTTCTGCAAAGGGCAGGGTGTGATAGGTTGGGGTAAGAGTTTGTGTCGCAAGGGGAGAGTTGTTGAAGGCGGGTGCCCAACTGCCGTGTGTGTGTGGATGCACCGCGTGCGCAGCTGCTGCGCCAGGAGAAGCGTGTGCCACAAGTCCCCGCACACCTGCTCGCTAAAGGTGCGGAGCCCCTGCAGTATCGCGCCGGCATTGTTGTTGACGTAGCCTTGGGCCCTGTGGTCCAGCACACAACATGTGCGTGTTCAGGTGGCAAGGTGCAGGAAATGTGCTGCAGTGTGGAGGCCGCCGCAAGCTACTGCCAGCTGGCCTCACAGCTCTCGCTCTCGCAAGGGTGCAAAAGCCTACTGCCAGGTCACGCCACTGACTCACGCATTTACTTGGCTTGTCACCGCGTCCGCTAGCCGTGCGCGCGTCTCTGATAGATGCCGGTCGATGGTTGCCTCGTGCTGGCGTAGTAGCGGCAGAATGTAGCTGACAAGGGGAGATGGGGCAGCAGGACGGCACACGAATTAGTCGTTTTCAGCGTGTCAGCCAAAAGCCCGTCGGCGTCAGGCCGACTTTGTTTCACGCCAGTTCCAGCCATGCCGTCAGAGGCGCTCCTTAGCACATTAGCGGTGTTTGGGGGACATAACGCTCAGCCACTGCCGCCTGGCCCCTGGACGGCGACCTCCATCCATTTGACGCTACTTCTACTGCACTCACGTGTCGTACAGGGTGATGGCGGCGTGTGTGCGCGGGTGCCACAGAGCCACCACGAACAACAGCTTGGCCTCGTAGTACAGCGGCAGCCTGTTGCGGGCAGGGGAGGAGTGCGGGGAAAGGAGGCAGGGGACAGCAGGGAAGGCGGGAGGGGCAAGGGTGAGGGTGAGGGCGAGGGCAAGGCGGCGAGCTAGGAGGGGCTGCATGGCGACGTAGATGCAGGTGGAGGAGAACGCGGGCGCGGGCAGGTGTGTGAGAGATGCCTAGCAAGGCCATGCCTAGGCCGGACGCGGCTGCAGGAGTTTAGGGGCTGCGGGGTGAGGCAGTGCCGGGCATGGACTGCAACGGACACGCTCACCCCGTGACCACCCGTTGCTGCACCAGCCGGGCCCCGCGACGTACGGCACCACGAGACTGTCAGCAACGAACCCCACTGCGAACGTAAACAGGACCTTCGGCTGCTCGTGGCACCGGAGGTGGCTGCGACCACCAGTGCCCGTCTCCCGCCCTCACCGCCAGTTGTCCCGTCACATACACCTCTAATTGAGACGCCATCTTTTTTCAGTTTCAGTATCCGACCCACCAGAAAATGCTCAGGTCTGCCAGCCACTCCACGCACATGAAGAACCCCATCAGCAGCCTGCAAGTAGCGGGTACATGCGCGCGGAAGTTGGACATGCTTTTGGGCGTGAGCGCAAACCGGGTGGAACACGCATGTTTGCGAGTCGGGCGGGCGGGCAGGGCGATGCAGGCACGCCAGCCCCAGGGTTGCAAGACCGCCCGCCGTATCCGCACTTGCCAGTATATGCACCAGTGCCGTAGCTGCTGTGTGTTGCCGGAGCTGACTGCTTTATGGGTCATGTAGGCTGGGAACGCGCAGCCCAGCACCACCCTGCACACGGAGCAGGTGACAAGCAGACATGGTTTCGCGGGCGCCTTCGTGGCATTGGACACGCTGGCCTCTTGGAATTTAAGCAAAAGCGCCTCCGTCCAGCGCCCTGCACAAGCTGCCAGCGCGGAACCGGTGCGACAGCCTCGAGCGATGGACGCCCGAAAGCCGACCTACATGAGAACTCTGCAGATGGGCGCTGAAATTATCATTATCTTGTCGTCACTTCTCAGCTATGCTTGTGTGCAGCGGGTGAATAAGAGCGCGGACAGATTTGTGCAACAGTCGCAGAAGTCGTATACTGTATTTTGCGTTTATTTACATACTGTAGGTCAGCAAGATTTTAATAAGGGATTAGCCGACGAGGGCTTTCCCCTGGCAACGCGAAAGCCCATTTGCGGGAACTCATTAAACTTCTGCCAAAGACATCGCTCTGGGGCGCGTAACGCCGTGTATAGGCATTGCATCCAAGCGCACGGGAGCTCGGGGTTTGGGTTGTCTGTTGAGGCCAGGACTGTGCCATCCTTCAGCATGGCCACGCCGGTGGTTGCCGATAGCATTCGCAATGCCATCGCTGTTGGAGCGCCCATCTATAATGCTGGGGATCCAGGTGAGTGGCAACGCGCAGCTCCTGTAACCGACGGGTGGGCAGCCTGAGGCCCGCCACACGGATGCGGCTCCCTGACCCCTCTGCCACCGCCCCTCCTCTCAACCGCTCACCAAATAGGTGGCTGCATGAACACCTATGTGCGCGCCGCACTCGACCTGGTGGAGAAGGGCTCGGCCAGCGAGGGCGAGAAGGCCGCGCTGCAGGATGCGGTGCGGCGGGCGCTGGAGGCCGGCAGCAAGGACGAGGGCGCCTGGATCATGCGCCGCTCCTTCGACTCCATCCTCAGCGGCGCGGTGGCGGCGCGCGAATCGGCGGCGCGTGTGGCTGCCAGCGCGGGTCCTGGTGGCGAGTTTGAGGTGCGTTGCTGGCGGCAGGGGGTGCAGCGTATGTGGGGTGTTGGAGTGGGGATGAAGCTGGAGCCCGTTGGGCGTCACGGTCCTGTTTGGTATCGTCGTACTAGGCGTGTATGCTTGTGAGGCAGAGCGGTTCTCATCAGAGCTGGCTGCCATCCGTGCATGTCAACACGGTACCACGGTGCCGCTGCTCCTCTGCCGCTGCTCCTGCTGACGCTGCTGATGCTGCTGGTGACGCACAGGTGCTGAACTTTGAAATGGGTCTGCCGGTGGCGCCGCGCTGGCGCATCATGGACGACGTGGTGGGCGCCGGCGCGGGGACACGGGGCAGGCAGTGCTGGAGGGCGGGTGGGTTAGCCTAGTGGGCGATATGTGGTGGGCGATGGGCGGCAATCGTCACACGGTGTAGTTTGAGCCCGCCGACGCGCATACCGTAGAAGCCTGGCGTGCTGCAGACCGTGGCAAAATCAAGTGCTCGCCAACCATGTCTTCCATCAAATCGCCAGCCCTGACCCCTCACACACCACACCAAGTCCTGCCCCTTACCCCTGCCACTGTACCTTTCCTTCCCATTCCTCACAGATCATGGGTGGCATGTCCCAAAGCGACGGCCTGACCTACAACCCCGCCGACCGGGCCGCCGTGTTCAGCGGCCGGGTCACCACAGACGGCGGCGGCGGTTTCGCCAGCCTCCGCTCCGACGACTGGGCGGGCTTCAGCAGCCTTGCGGCGGCGCGCGGCGTGCGCATGACGGTGCAGGGCGACGGCCGGCAGTACAAGCTCAGCGCCAAAGTGCGGGCGGGCCGGGCAGTGGGGCGGGGGAGCGCCGCAGGGCGGGGTGGAGGGGAACAGGGTGGGGGCAGCCGTTCATGTGAAGAAGGGAGTGATCAAATCACACGGGGGGAGGGGAGCTGCCGTATGTGGGCATCGGGCAGAAGATTGGATAGTGCTTGCTGGGTTCGGGAGCAATCGGCGGGAAAGCGATGTCGCCTGCGGCGGCAGGTCCGAACAACTGTATGTCTGCACCAAACGCTGTGTGGCGGCCTGGCAACCTGAATCACATGCCCCACTCGCCCAAACCGCCGCGCCGCGACTCGCCAGACGGACGGTGACTACGACGGGGTGCAATACCAGTACGACTTCACGCCGCCCGCCGGGACCTGGACGCAGGTGGAGCTGCCCTTCGCAGGTGGGTACGGCCGTACGAGGTCATATTTGGGTCGTAGGGCGCTAGGGGTGCCGCCTGCGCTGCCTGGTGCCCGCGCTCTCTGTCCACTGGTGGGAGAAGGGCCTTGGGCGGCAGCGTGCTGATAGTACCGGTAGGTTGGTGAAGGTGAGTTTCAAATGTCCTCTTGACCAATGCGTGCCTGTGTGCGGCGCCCGCTGCGCAGGCTTCAAGCCGACGTTCCGCGGGCGAACCGTGCCGAACCGGCCGCCGCTGCAGGGGCTGCAGATTCGGCAACTGGGACTGATGGTGCGCTGGGTTTGGAGGCAGGGCAGGGCTGCTGACCTGGTGAACTGATGTTGAAGTGAACAGTGAACCGGTGCAAGCCTGGAAGCAAGACCGCCTTGCTGCAACAATCAAGGTGTCATCTACGTATCTTCTGGCTTTGTGCAGGTGTCCAAGTTTACCAGTGACGGCGGCGTGATCAACAACTTCCGGAACGGCGGCTTTCGGCTGGGCATTCGTAACATTCGTGGATTCATTTGATGGCCAAGAGTTTACGCGTTTCTGGCGAGTCTGTTAGTTGAGCTGCATCATACCGTGGTGTTTTGCAGCGGAGTCGAGCATTGTGGAATGTGGTGATGATGTAGACTTGGTGGGCATGAGGAATGCTGGGCTGAGCCAGCGGTGACACGTCTCCAGTACAGGAGCGTGTGCTCTTTGGGTGGCTGGGTGGCTGCTGGTGGCTGCTGGTGGAAACAATGTACGGACACTGCAATGCATATCCCGGCGTTACAGTGCTTCCCCCCGCAGCTCACACTCAGTCAGCCGGTAGATTGGCGTCTGCACTTCTTGTGCTATGACCTCCTCACGTGCGCGCCAAGTTTGGTTGTTATCGCCATCTCTTGATTTCCGTCACCTGTCAATGCGCAATGCTGCGCTGTATGTCCGCAAGCCCCGACGCGCGCGCCAGCTGGCGCCAGCACACCAACCCGCGCCCCGGTCAAAACTCCCCACTTGACTCCCCAGATCCCACTCTCATGCACACTCGCTCGATTGCCCTCTGCTTGGAAGGCGCCCGCTCCCGCCTCCGGCCTCCCCGGCCGCCGCCATACTCCAGTACTGCGGCGCCGGGGCGTGGCCTGACGACAAGGCCCTGCAGCAAGCCCCGTGCATGGCCCCTACGCCGTCGCCGCTGCCGCGTCCACCTTCTCCGTCCGTCCCAGCAGTGCCTTCCAGGCCAAGGGCTGCTCCACCGCATCGGCCGCCTACGACTTGATGAAGTCCAGCTTGTCCTTGCTCAGCATGAGCTTCTGCACGCACAGCAGCGCCTGCTTCTGCACCTCCACGTCGCTGTGGCCCAGCAGCCGCATCACCAGCTCCTTGCCGCGCAGGTCGTTCACGATGTAGCGGCCCTGAGGGTGGCGGCGCGGCGGGAACAGCGGGACAGGGTTGGCGGATGAACATGTTGAGGACGGAAGGCAGGAGCCGCATTCGTACGCAGGCAAGGGCGCCAGGCCAAGGAGGATGCCCAGCGACGGGACGTCGTGTCTGTTGTATTACTTGTATACCCACCCAAGCCCCATCGGCAATGCAAACTCATTCCGGTGCTCATACACATTGTCTTTCGTGAACGGCTGCTACGGCCTTCCCCGCTCGCAACGCGCAACCTCGCACCTGGGGGTGGTACACGATGAACTGGCCTAGGTCGTGGCAGCCCACCGCCAACGTCTTGACCTGCGCACACGCGGCATACAGCGGCGGGGCGGTAGGTACACAGCAAGGAGCGCGCGACAGCCCTGAATCACTCCCGAGCCACGGGTTGGATCCCGAACGGCCGAGTGCACAGCCATGGCTCCGCAGCAGCCCCAATGCTATTGTTCTCCTTGCGACACACACTTACGTCGCGGTTGGTCTCGATGATCTTGAGCAGCACGCGCAGCACCTGGAAGTCGCGCTCCTCGAACTTCTCCGCGTTCTGGCGCCAGAACAGGTCGCTGGTGTGCATGGGGCTCCAGTCCAGCGTGTTGGACAGCACCTCCTTCTTGTACTTGTCAAAGTTTGAGAGGAACACGATGCCCTCCTTCAGCTTCTCGTCCACGTACGTCAGCATCTCCACCACGTCCTCGTCGCCCCACGACTGCATCTGGCGGGTGACCACCACCTGCGCACCGCATACCACAGCCGCCAGTTGAGTGCACCGAGCAGAACCATGAGCCCTCAGCCTGGTGATTCGGTGTTGCGAAAAACTGCAGCGAGACTCGACACGGCGTGGCGGAGGCGCCCGCTGCCGGTGCCTAACCAGCTGCGGGACTGAGCGCCATCCGTGACAGGCATGCCGACGCCGCCATGATAGATCCTTTCCGAATCCACACAGCCTGCTCGCGCTCTGCAGCTTGCGCCCCGCTCAATGCCCCCCCCCCCCGGTTGGTCATCGGTGCGCGCGCCCCAACGCCTGCTGTTTACCGCGCTACACTCCTCTATGCCATCTTTGCAAACCCCCTATTCCCCAGCGCCGCTCTAGGCTTCTACTTGCCATCCGGCCGGCGCCAGTGCTGAACTCTGAACCCCAAGCCGCCCCTGCCACACGTTCTTGCCCTTCCCGGCCACCCATCCCCATGCCGCACGGACGCCTACCCTACCCCACTCAATGGCTGCTGCCCTCGCCGCCATCTCCACCACCCGCCCCTGCCCCCGCTGCTGCCCGTCCCTGCAACCCCCGCCCCCGCAACCCCGGCCCCCTGCCCGTCCATCCCCACATGCTCCCCACCTTGTTGAGGCCCGCCTCCACCATGTCCGAGGCCAGGCCCAGGTCCTGGTACCCCAGCAGGTTGCGCAGCGCCGCCAGCGCCATGCGGAACACCTTCTCCTTCTGCGCCACACGGCACACCTCCACCAGCTGCTTGATGATGCCCACCTGCAGCAGCCCAAGGCCGACACGAAGGCTCAGGCGCCTGGCTCCCACACAGCCCGTTGCTGGCGTGTATGAAAGCTGCCTGGCGCTAGCGGCCCACCGGCCAACAGCTTTGTGCCTGACCAGCAACCAGACTCAGCCTCTTGAGGATGTCGACGGTTCATGCATACTCCACAAAGACAAGGAAAGGGGCCGGTGCTTTGCATGCACAGAATGTGCAGGCAGACTGTGCACCGAGTGCGTGTGCGCGCGCCCCCCTGTGTGCCTGTGTCCGCACCTGGCCCATCACCTCCGCCGCCTGGCGCAGGTAGGTCATCTGCCACACGCACAGGCAGGTCTCGTACAGCAGCTGGGAGCCGCTGGGCGTCTCGCGAGCGCGCTGGATAACGGCCGGCAGCACCTGCACGTACCGGTGATGGGAGTGGTGGTGGGCGCAAGGGAGGGGGTTTACGGTGCTGCCTGGCGGCTTCCGCGTTGCCCTGCTGCTGCCGCCTGCCCGCTTTCCAGTCCTGCCCGCCCGCCCGCGCCCGTGCGCAGTCCCGCATCCCTCCACTCCCCTCCCCGCACGCGCCTGCAGGCCGCCCGCGCGCAGCAGCAGCTGCCGCGTGGCGCGTTCCTTCAGCAGCGCCGCCAGGCAGCTGATGCAGGTGTTGATGACGGCGGGCGGGTTCTTAGCCAGGTTGGCGCGGCTGTTGAGCTGGCTCACCAGCCAGTCCAGGAACAGGCTGATGTGCTGCAGTAGCGAATCAATGAGGTGGGGGCGGGGTTGGGTGAGGGCGGGGTTGGGGACACAGGGTTGGCACAGGGTGAGCCAGCACGCGCTGGGAGCAGGCGCGGCTGTATGCAACTAGGCGTCTGCCACTCGGCACAGTGGAGGGGCTATGGCGCTGTACCGGCCCCGCTCCTGGCCAGTTGAATGCACCGTGCGTCAGCGTCAGCCCAAGCTCACCGTCTCGGCCGGGTCCCCCTCTGCGCCGGTCGCCTTGCGCGGCCGGCTCTCAATCACGATAGTTAGCAGCTTGCAGGCCTTATCCTGCGACCACCAGTCGTCCTGGCGCTGCAGCAGCCTGCGCGGAACAGCAGCCAAACCTCTGGGCGTCAGCGTCCCCGGCGCACCTGCCACACCGCCGCGTCCACGGCCATTTATCCCGGTTGCGTGCCTGGCGGCCAACCGTCAACGACCGCTGGTGCTAGGTGTCCAGCAGCCAAGCCCTGGGCATCTCCGGATGTCCTGCGCCATGCTCACCTCTCCAGCACGGTGTAGGGGTCCGGCTGCGAGGACAGGTGCTGGTCGCTCTGCTGGTGGAACAGGCGAGCGCGGCTGGGGTTCTCTGCGGGGCAGGCGGCGAGCGCAGGCCACCAGCGTAAGCAGCGGGCTTGAGCCGAGTCCAGGCTATGTGTTCAATGTTGTCATGATTGTGGTTGGGTGCTGGCCCTCACAGCGCGGCCACACAAGGCGCACAGTCGCCAGACCCCTACACGGTTCGTGGCCAACCGGTCCTGCTGGCGTGCCTGACCCCGCAGCTGGGCCTGACGCTCAGGTAATGCCAGTAATTCCATTTTGTCTTAAGGGAACCATATCCGCCCCAACAGCTCGCCAAGTCGCCGGTAGAGGTTCAATCAGCCCCCAAAATCGCGATGCCAGCGCGAGTGCACACGCCTACCCTGCAGCATTTGGATGAGCACTGCCAGCACGTACTGCACGGTCTCCGGCTTCGTCACATTCTTCAGCACGGTCATGAAGGCCTCCACATAGGCCGGCCCCGACTGCAGGAGTGGAGGATCGGGGTCAGAACTGGTCCCAACTGGCGTGCACCCTCACCGGCGAGCCCACCTCATCCAGCATGGAGTTCTTTAGCTCAGAAGACCGCTTGTCATAGCGGCGGATGAGCTGCAGGTCCTTATCGGTGACCAGCCTCGCTGTGGCGTAGGTCTCCCAGGGAATTTCCCTCGCCAGGATATCTGACCACGTCTTAACTGTCTCTGGGGAGCCATCGTCGTTCAGATAGGTGTAGGACATTTTGGCAAGGGCCCTGCTGGCCCGTCCTTGTTTTGCTTCGTCAAAGGCCTATTCCAATGAATAATCCTTGCAGATTCAAAACATCATACACGCTAGTAAACGCCGAGCCTCAAACAAATTTCCACGCGAGAGTCTTTCAGAAGCTGAAGCACGATTGTGCCCTGCCGTCGATTCCCTATCAGGCCAACCCCGTTGTGGCGTTTGACATTTCAATTACACACTTGGACATCACCAATACTCTACGAACATCACTGACTGCGATGGCTTGCTGGAGAAAAGCTTAGTGTTGCCAGGCCGCCCGCGCACGTCTTTCGCACGTTCGCTTTACCGCTGCTCCTGACGCCATGAGCGCTCGCGGCTCAATAGACACCTTGTCACCTCGCGCGCTGTCGCCAAGCCGCGCAAATGGCTTTGCTCCCGTCGACAGCCTTCAAGAGCCACTGCTTCCGCAGCAGGAGGCGGCCGCTCCAGGCGACGGGAAGCGCGGGAGGCTTGTCGCAGAGCTCAGAAAGTGCGAGGGGGAAACGTTTAAGGGACTCGGTTGTCGGGGGGGAGTGCAGACGGCCCGTTTGAGCCGACACGTGCAAACCTCGTGTATATGCGTGGCAGTAGCCGTCTCGCGTGTGTTTGCGCGCCAAAGCCGGGGCCAGGCAGTTTTCCAGTTCCTGTGCTGATGCAGCCGTATCCGGGCGTGGCCCGCCTGAATCCCTGGCTTCAGTGTAGCGCGAGTGTGGTCGTGGTCTGCACACCTGCACAGCACTGGCGTGTTGCCGGGCCACGCAAGTATCCGACATTGCCCTGTGCTTACCTGTGGTTCCTCTTGCACAGGTTACTCAAGCTAGCCGGGCCGCTTATCATTCAGGTGCGTCAAACCGCCGCGTTCCTCAGCCCACCCCCCATCACTCCGTTCTTCACATGAACGGCTACCCCCCCCCCGGGCCCGCCTGTGCTATTACCCAAGCACGCTCAGGCATGACTAAGGCCCCAGCGCTGGGGCTGAGTAAGGCCCTGCACACAGGGCTGCTGCGAGGGCTGCCGCACTCATATACATACACACACAGATACACACGAAATTACAAACCTTCCGCATCTCCCTGCTGACTGCCTTTATCCCAATGTCGCCCCCATTCCCCTCCTGCCCCGTCCGTCCGGCCTCCAGAACCTGTTCGGCTACCTGCTGTCAGTGGTGTCGGCCGCCTTCATCGGCCACCTCAATGACCCCGTGGCGCTGTCCTCGGCGGTGCTGGCGGGCAGGTGGGCGGGAGCGCGGGAAGTCAGATGGAGCGAGAACGCGGGAGGGCGGGGAACGGGAGGGCGGGATTGCTCGACTAGCTCTCACTGGGTTCGAATAGGAGCCAGCCGCAGCAGCAGCAGCAGGCGTGGGCGGGCTGTGCCACCTATTCAACTGGACGCCGCCCAAGGTCTGTAGCCGTGTCGCACCCCGTGGCCCCGCCTTACCCCTCCTCCGTGCGCCTCCCCCCCGCGCTACAGCTTCTACAACATCACCGGCTACAGCCTTGTCATTGGCCTGAGTGCGGGCATGGAGACGCTGTGCGGACAGGTGCGCGCGTGTCGGCGTGCGGGCGGGCGTGTAGGCTGGTGCGGGTAGTGGGAGGCTGAGCGGAGGGCGGAGACGACGTGCATGGACGTGCTCCCGCAACGTGAGGAAGAGTCGCACGCCAACTGCCGCCTGCTCCACCCCACCGCCTCTTCCCTCCTCGTGCTCCTTCACCCCACCGCCCCGCGCCTCCCCGCACCGCCCTGCGCCTCCCCGCTCCTCATTGCTCCTCCCCGCTCCTTTCCCCTCGCCCCCAGGCCTACGGCGCCAAGAACTACCCCATGCTGGGCCTCATCCTGCAGCGGGCGCTGCTGATCTGCTGGGCCGCCTGCATCCCCATCGCGCTGTTCTGGAGCCAGGCCGACCGCCTGCTCATGCTGCTGCACCAGCAGCCCGAGATCGTGGCGGGGGCGTGCAGGTGCGGGACGGCAGGGCCCTGCAGGGGACGGAAGGGCGGCAGGAGGGCAGGGCGGCAGGAGAGGGAGGGCAGGGCAGGAGGAGAGGTTGGGTCGCTGTTGGGGCGGGCAGGGTCAAGGGAATGTAGTGGGCTGGATTGAGCATTCGCTACAAAAGCAGTTCCCTCAGGGGGGTTGCGGGACGTGTCTGTAGAGACGGGGTTTGGCACGCTGACACGGTCCTCTGCCGCCGTGCCGGCTGTGCTCCTGCCTGGCCGCAGGTACCTGCACATCGCCACGCCGGCGCTGTTCCTGTCGGCCATCTCCAGCTGTGTGTGAGTGCTGGGTGGCGGACTGACCGTAGTGATTGTGGTGGTGGCGGTGGCTGCGTCTGCAAGGGAGAAAGCTGACAGGCGGGGCGGTCGACGTAACAGCGTCAACTGCTTGGGGGGGCATGCATGGCCCTTGTTGAACGTCGAGCCAAAACTGCAAGCGCGCCTGCCCTGCTTCCTGCTTCCGCAACACGTGACACGTCCCCGCTTTCTCCTTGCTTCCCTCACGGCCCCAATCCGCCCTCCCTCCCCCCCACTATTGCATTGGGTTCGGTTTAGTTTGGCTGGTATCTACAACTCCCCCCCGCCCGCCCGTCCCCGTGCATGCGCGCAGCTTCCGCTACCTGGTGACTCAGCAGGAGGTGCGCCCCTCCACCGTCTGCACCATCATCACTGCGGCGCTGTGCCCGCTCTACAACTGGTTCTTTGTGTACCAGTGAGTGGAGCCCCGCGTGTGTACGTGGTGTGTGTGTGTGTAAAAAACAACAAAACGAAGCCCTCCCAAGCGTGTGCGTGTGTGTGTGTGTGTGTGTGTGTGTGTGTGTTTTAAGAAACACGAGATGGGGACGTGTGTGTGTGTGTGTGTATGACGGCAGGCGCCACTCAAGAGGATGGGGTAAACGTAGCATGGGGTTGCTGGGGGTGGGGGTAGCCTCCCTGGACAGTAGAATGATGCGGGACAGCAGCGGACAAGTAACTTGCTGGGTTTGCAAACTGGCCCCAAATGCCCCCGCACGCCCCCACCCCACGCCCCCACCCGCCCCAGCCTGAACTGGCGGCTGGACGGCGCGGCGGTGGCCTTCCTGCTGTCCACCGGCACCTACTCGGCCCTGCTGACGGCCTACACGGCCGTGCGCGACTGGAGGCGGCGCCACAAGCCCAGCCACACATGGTGCGGAGGCGGGGGTGGGGGCGGAGGAGGCGGAGGCTGATGGGCTGGGGAGTGGGCGGTGGCAGGTTGTTTCCCGACCCAGATTGATGAGACCCGAAGCCAAAATGTGGGGGCGCGGGTGCGGAGAGTTTTGGGGTCGACGCCGTTGTGCGTAGGGCTCCTAACACGCCTCACGTGCTGCCTGTGCTTTGACTCTTGACGGTCACGTGGCGGCTCGCGCCCTGCCTCAGGCCCGGCTTCACGTGGCGGGCGCTGGAGGGCTGGGGGCCGTACCTGCGCATGGCGGCGCCGGCGGCGGCCATGATCTGGTGAGGGCATGCAGGAGTGATGTCACATGTGCGGTAGTCGGGGTCAGTCGTCGGCCTGCGCACAGTCTGGCGCTGCACATCAAGTCGTCAGTCGTCAGCCATGTCCTTGCGTGCACGTGCTGGACGCCGGTCACTGACTCCGGCGCCGTGCGCCTGCTGCTGCCGCTGCTGCTCTTCTGCTCCCCCTGCTTGCCCCCTCCTCTCCGCCGCAGCATGGAGTGGTGGATCTTCGAGTTCGTCATCTTCATGGCAGGTGGGTGCATCCGTGCATGCAGGCGTGCTGCGACACCTGACAGACAGCGAGACCACAAATCTACGGGCCTGCACCCCCTGCACTTCCTGCCTGCCGATGCGTCACCCGATGTGCCCAGCGCCCCGCCCCCCCCCTGGACGTCGGCACTTCACTTCATATTTGATACACACCATCCCATGGATGGCTACCCCCCCCCGAATGCCAGCCACGCCTCCACCTCGCCATCGAAACACCCATGCCGCTCCCTGCCCTTCCACCCGCCTCGCCCCCTGCCACCAGGCTCCCTGGGCGATTTCGCTGACGTGGCGGTGGCGGTGATGGGGCTCAGCTTCCACATCACCAGCTGGACCTACATGATACCCATGTCCATCGGCACAGCAGCCAACACGCGCGTCTCCAACGAGCTCGGCGCCGGCTGCGCCGCGGGCGCGCGCCGCGCCGCGCGCGTGGCCATCGCGTGCGGGCTTTGCGTGCAGCTGTGCGTGAGCGTGTTCCTCTACACGGGCCGCCACACGGTGGTCAAGATGTTCACCACACAGCCGGACATTGTGTACCACGGTGCGGGCGGGCGTTTGGGGGGGGGGGGGTCGTGCGCGAGGCTGTGGAGAGAATGGTGGACATGGGGTGGGGCACGCTTGAGGGCGTGTGTGCTGGGGTGGGGGCTGCGGCTGGGACTGGGACGGGGGCTGGGGTTAGGGGAAGCAGTGGCTTTGGCGATATCTGCACTACTGACGCGCTCGTTCCCCGCGTCGCCCCGCCCGCCCCCCCCCCACACACACGCACCCTGAACCCCCCTCCACCCCCACTGCCTCCCCCTCTCTCCCCTCCCCCCAGTGGGCCGCATCATGCCCGTGCTGGCCGTCAGCTGCATCGGCGACGGCCTCATCGCGGTCATGGCGGGCGTGCTGCGCGGCAGCGGCCGCCAGTCGCTGGGCGCGGCGCTGAACCTGGTGGGCTACTGGTGTGTGGGCTGCCCCGTGGCGCTGCTGCTGGGCTTCCACTTCCGGCTGGACGTCATGGGCTTCTGGATGGGGCTGGCCAGCGCCACCTCGCTGCAGGTGGGCGGGAGGGGGGGGGGAGAAGGGTGGGAGGGGGAGAGGGAGAGGGAGGGGCTGTAAATTCGGGGCCAAAGGGGGAGGGCGAGAGGTAGAGGGACGGGGAGAGGGAGAGGGAGAGGGAGGGGCTGTAAAGTCGAGCCATAAGGGGGAGGGGAGAGAGGGAGAGGGAAACGAGAGGGAGAGGGAGTGGCAAGGGGAGAGGGGCAGACAGGGAGAAATGGTAGGGAGTGGCGGGTGGTTGGTGAGTGGTTGGTGATGGGGTGTAAGGGCTGGCTGTGTGTGCATCGTGCATGGAGAACCAGCTCACACCACACCGCGCCAAGCCGCGCGCCGCCCGCCACCCACTGCCCACACCGCACGCCCCCCTGCCGCGCCCCGCACACCTCAGGCGGTCATCCTGGGCTGTGTGCTGTCGCGGTTCAGCTGGCCCTGCGAGGTGGCTCGCGCCGCCCGCCTGGTGGCGCAGCAGGCGGCGCAGGAGCAGAAGGCGGATGAGTACCGGGCGGCGGCGGCGGCAGCGCGGAGGTCGGGGCAGTGGTCGCGCCACTCCTCGCGCCACGCCTCGCAGCAGCACCTGCACCAGCAGGAGCAGGCGGCGGCGGCGGCCGCGGCCGCGGCGGCGGCGGCGGTGGTGGTGGCGGCCGCTGAAGCCGCGGCGGCGGCGAATGGCATTCTGGGTCCTGGCGAGGGAGGAATGGGTGGCCCCTGCTGCTGTCACCAGGACAAAGCCGTGCCGCGGAAGGACGCGGTGGATGTTGAAGCGGCGGCCGCGACGGCACATGCGGCGGCGGCGGCGGCAGCGACGTCAGGATCGGAGGCCTGTGCTGGCAGGATGTTGCCAGGACCCGGGCAGGGCCATACGCACGTCAAGCAGCCAGCAGTGGAGGCGAATGGGTACGGAGCTCGGTGTGAGAAGATGCCTAACGGCAATGGACACGCAACGCCGTCGGCGAATGGTGATGCGGATGTGGAGGCGGCACTCGCAGACTCGAAGCCGGAATGAGAGTGGAGGCCAGATTCGGAGCAAAGCAGCGCGGGTGCAGGCGGCTTGCAGGCTAGTTGGGAGGAATACTAATAGCTTTTAACGCTGAGACAGGGTTGAGTGACCGGGGTAGGTTGAGGTGTAAAAGGACGTGCAAAGGTATTACGATGCTTGTGTGCATGAAGACGGTTGAGCCTCGTGAGTTTGCAGCACTTATGTGTATGAAAGGCCCAGGCCGTCTATATATCCTGGGTAGATTGGGGCACGTGGGTTGCCCCGCGTTTGTTAGGGAGCGAGTGAGTGTGTCGAATGGGGCAGTGCACGAAACAGGCAAATGCAAAGTCGGACGCTTGGATGCAGGGTTTATCTGCTCGTGTGCACTTTGCGCATGTGGGGCCCGAGTGACAAGGGGCTGGCGGCACGGGGGAGCCCGGGTGGGTGCGTATCTGTAGTGAGGCGGTGTTAAGCGGGACATGGACTGTTTCTTTTACTTCGTTCGGAACTTTGTTTGCATGATTAATTTCCAGGCATTGTAGGCAGGTACGGTTGGGGCGGCGGGCATGGGAACCATCACAGGTTTAGGGAAAGCCGCGGATGTATTATATTCCGGGCGTGATTCATGGGCGATTAAGTCGGTACGTGTCCATGGAGGCTCCGCGGACAAGGGGAGGCCGGGTGCGTTGTGGGCGACAACCTGGGAAAGGGAGTGGGTGGATGTGAGACTATGGTCGCCACGGTGTTGGCGGTGTGTCGGGGAACCGTGCGCGCACACGCCGGGACCCCGTCAGGGTGCGCCCATGGCACCGACGCGGCTGCGTGGGCGTGTTGTGGCCGTTAGGCGTCCCTCCACGCCTCACACGGAGGCGTGGCCGTTGGGTGAAAGGCGAGGGGGGTGGCGCTACCTGGCGTGGCACGAAGCCGGCGTTATATTGGTGGACTGCTACAGATTGATACAGATTGAGCTTCGGGAGGGAAAGGTGGTGGTGATGATGAGTGGGGCTGGCACCGGGTGACGTGCGGGGCAGGGTTGGTGCGGGGGAGGTGCGTGTCGGGAGTCTCCAGCCCCGGGATGGCTCCTGCCGGGACCTATGGGACCCAGGCGGCGCCGCGACATCCCCGGACCTTCAAACTCTGCTGACCACGAACATACGAACATACGCAACTTATCAAAAGTACAACAGTCACCCAAAGATGTTGATGGCCAGCACTTGCACCCACGCGCCTAGCCGCCGTGGCTCCCTCGCAACGACCGTGTCGACGCGCACTGCCGCGTCACCCCGCTGGCTGCTACCCACGCCCCCACAGCGCCTGCCAGCCACGCGGCGCAAGCGACACGTCACGGCCGCCGCCTCTGGCTCTGCCGCAGCCCCGCACCCCGATCGGGATGATGACGACGACCGCGTGCATGACAGCCGCGGCGCTGCCCCCGCCCCGTCGGCGGGGCCCGACCTGGGCGCGGGCTCCGAGGGCGCGGGGGCGGGCTCGGCGGCTGTGGGCGGCGGCGGGGGCGGCAGCGGCAGCGGTGTGGCGGCGGCGCACGAGTCGCGTGTGGGCGGCGACACGGACATTGCCAACTCGCTGCGGGACAGCGTGCACCCGGGTGCGAGGGTGGTGGGGTGGAGGGGGCAGCAAGGGGAGGGGGGCGTGAGGGGGGCAGACCGTGGGGGCAGACCGTGGGGGCTGGGCAGACTATTGGGTGGATGGGCGGCGCAGGAAGGAGGGTGGGGGCGATTCGGCATGTGGCGCCTTGAGCGGCCTGGGGCGATGGGGCAGTGCATAGCAGTGAGGATTTGGGGCTTGAGGACTTGGTGGCGTGCGGATGCACGCACGCAAGCATGCACCTAGATAAGAGGAGGTACGTATGGGTATACGCCCTGTGCGCCCATGTGCCTACGTGCTCCGGCAGTGCTCTGTCAGACAAATCCTGCTCACGCCTTCCCCGCCGCCTCCGCTGCCCCCGCCACCCCTGCCATCCCTGCCACCCCTACCGCCGCCGCAGTGCCCTCCGGCATGCCCGTCACCGTCCTGCCGCCCACACGTGAGGGCGTGGCGGCACCCACCCACCCGCCCACCGTCCCCAGCCCCATGTCCGGCGACGCCGCCTCCTTCGAGCGCCGCGCCGCCGCACTGAACCCGGATGCCAGCAGCGCCGCCAGTGGCGGCGGCGGCGGCGGCGGACACGTGGGTGTGGACATGAGCAGTGCGTCCAGGGCGGAGCGGGCGTCGCGCGGTGCTGGCACGGTTGCGCCTGGCGGCGGGAGTGGTGGCGGTGGCAGCGGGAGTGGTGGTGGTGGTGGTGGTGGTGGTGGTGACGGCGGGAGTGGTGGCGGTGGCAGCGGGAGTGGTGGTGGCGGGAGTGGTGCTGGTGAGACGGGCCGCTCGCCTGACAGCGACACCAGCGCGCACGGCCAGGGCAGTCGCAACCAGATGTAGGAATGTAGAGCTACTACAACATATTGAACTGCAGGAGCACCGGATTTGGGGATACAGCAGGACGGGGGATGCGGGACTCGGTATTGTCATGAAGGGCTTGTGCAGCGGGCGGATTAGACTTGAGGGACAACGAGTCGTATTGTTCAACACAGTGTAAGCTTTGGATGGATTGCTGTTCCACCTCTTGGCACGGTCACGAGCAAAAATACAGCCCAACACCATCACAGTTGAGTTCCATGTAGTGTTCACACGTGCCTGTCCAGTCCTGTCAAAGTGTGTCCCTCGCCACCGGCTCAGCGCAATTTGCAGCTAGCAAACACCTGACACGTCCTCGTAAAATCCGCTGTCAATGCAATGCCTCGTTAAGATCCCGACACGAGCAGCTCTCTCTTCTCTCACATGCAACACTTGCGTCTGCAGCCCCTCACCATAAAACACACTGCAAAAGTTTGTTGCGAGCGGCGCACGCCTGCCCACGCGACTTTCTTCACATCGGCGCTGACAACATGCCTGCCTTTTTCCCAGCCTACGTTCCAGCCATGGCTTGACCTTCACAGCCCACTCCTGCACGCTCTGCGCCCTCACAAACCCTACCCCCTGCCTGCGCCCCTGCCTCCGGCCCAACTCTCAAGCCTGTGTGGCGCCCGCCAGCTGCCGCAGCTCCTGCTCCACACTGAGCACGTGCACGCGCCCCACCACCGCCACAATGCGCCGGCTGGGCCGCACCGCGTCCTTGCCCGCCGCCAGCTCCACCAGCCGCCGAGCCACCAACGGGTCCGCCGGCGTCCGCACCACCTCCAGCGTCACCCCGCCCGGCCCCGCCCGCGCCCCCGCCTCCTCCGCCAGCCGCGCCGCCACGCGCTCCGCCACGCCGCGCTGCGCCGCCGGGCCCAGGCAGCACTGCCCCTCCCACGCCGCCAACAGCGTCGCCAGCTCGCGCCCGGCGCCCGCCGCCGCCAGCTTGTCACCCAGCGCCGTGCGCCACGCATCCATCTCGGCGCCGCCCTCCTCGCCCAGCGCCGCCTCCACCTCCTCCAGGTACAGGTCGAACTCGCGTCCAAGGTAGGGGTTGACGGCGGGCGCGGCGGCGCGCGCCTCGCGGTCCAGGCCGCAGGACAGCAGCAGCAGCGGCGAGGAGGCGGCGGAGGAGGCGGTGGTGGAGGCGGAGGCGGTCCGCACAAGGTGGGCCGGCACCACCCACTCGGCGAAGGGCAGGGAGCCCAGCCGGAAGAGGTAGCTCAGCTGGTCTGGGGGTGGGCGAGCGTGGGAGGGGGTGTAGATGGGGTGGGCAGGAGTGTAGGGCGACACGTTCAGATGCGGACAGGTTGGGAGCGACCAGTTTGGGTGCTGTCACTCAATCAGCGCTGTGCCGCTATCGCCCGCGCCCTGCGCGGCCACGTGTGGCACGGACACGGCGCCAACCTACCCGCCACACCGACACTCCCCTTCCCGGCCCCCCCCCAGTGAGTTCCTCGCACACGCCGCCCTCGCACACGCCGCCCTCACCAGGGTCGGGCTTGACGCTGGCGCCGCGGCACGCCGCCAGCAGCTGCACCTGCACGTCCTCCCGCGCCGCCTGCCCCAGGCAGCCGCGGCCCTCCGCAGGGCTGCGCGACAGGTCCGCCGCCAGCAGCCGCGACAGCTGCGGCTCCAGCGCCTTAGCCATGGCCGTGTAGGACTTAAGGTGCTGGTGGGGGGGAAGGGCGGGGGGTACAGGGGGGGCCGGGCGTGTGTGTGTTTGTGGGGGAGAAGTGACAGAGAGGGTTAAGGGGCTCAAGTGTTGCGTGCAATGGTTGGTTGTGGTGCAGGGGTGGTGGCGGACGCCGGCGTGGATTCGCCCTCCTCCTCCTCCTCCTCCCCCTCCTCCTCCTCCTCCTCCTCCTCCTCCTCCTCCTCACCTGCGGCTGCGACTCCAGCGCTATGGCGTCGGGCCGCACCGCCGCCACCACGTCGCGGATAAGGCCGGCGTCGCCGGGCAGGTCGGCTCCCACTGGCACCAGAAACACCTCGGCCCCGTCCGGCAGCACCACCGGGCGCTCCACCACGTACTGCAGCCACTCGGCCTGAGCCGAGGCCCACAGCGAGGCGATGGCGGGTGGGACGTCAAGGTCAACGGCGGGGGCGGGCGCCACGCCGCCCTGCGGCACCTTGGGGCCCTTGCCGCCGAGCGACGGCAGCTTGAATTTGCTGCCGAAGCCCGCGCCGAAGCCCTTGGCCGCGTTCGCGCGGACCAGGTACCCCCGCGGCCAGCCGTAGTTTGCGGTTGTGCTGGAGCCCGAGGTGCTGCAAGGGGACTGCTCGCTGGGCTCCGACGCGACGAGGGAAATAGGAGTGATGAGCGAGTTCAGCGGGCGACAGCGCCTGCGCCCGGCTTTTGCGCTACGTGAAGAGCATCGTTGTAGTGACCCTGAGCGCTGCGAGAGGGCCTGCATTCTTGACGCGCAATGTGTGGTTGGTGAACTCGGCTTGCAGCAGGTCGCACGAGTGCCTGCCTGGTAACTGTCAAGATGCACGGTCCTATGGAATCTAAAGTTTGCGATGGCGAAGCGGCTGAGTTTCGCTGGTCGCAGAGTGGGTTCCGCACATGGGGAAAACATTAAGACTCTTTTACTTCCTGCTCTACGACTCGCAAGCTACTGTATGCGATTGCAACAATCTTGTTACTCTTAGTCATAAAGATAAACAACAACGCCAAAATGTGGCAGTAGCTGTCACAGTTTATCGGAGGCAGGCATGTCGACGTATGGCTCAATCCTAGCTGCGACCGCCAGCTCCAGGCCACTCAATGATTCCGGCAGGTATGGCGTGCAGCTGCAGCCGCGGGCGGACTCGCAGGCGGGAACATCCGGGATGTCGAACAGCCACGGTGTCCGTGCCTGGTACCACTCGCAGCACCCGCTCGGCGCCACCTGGTCCCCCAGCCGCTCCCCTCCCCCGGCATCCACCGCCAATAACCACTGGCCCCGAACCACCAGCGTCAACCCACACCCAAGCAGCGCCTTGGCTGCTTCGCTGCCGCGGCCGGCCAGCCTCACGTCCACAACCACCACCCTGTCGCCGAATGGAAAGGTGCACGTGGCCGCCTCCCCTGGCAGCGTGACTGGCCAGTCCGCCAGCCCCTCGCCGGCCCCGCGCCTGTCGGCCGCGCAGGCGCCGTACAGCAATGCGCTGATGAACCAGGTGCTGCTGGACTCTCTGCGCAACATCAAGGCGTTGAGGCAGCACTCGCAGGCGCGGATGCAACAGCAGCAACGGCAACAGGAGCAGCAGCAGCCTCAGTCCCCGAGGTCGCCCAGGTCGGCGAGACAGTCGCCCAGGCACTCCCAGCGCACCTCGCCGAACCAGCCGCGCACCTCACCGCTCCGATCTGACCACCCGCGACAGCCACAGCAACAACAACAACAGCCGTCGCCGCCGGCACATCAGCCACACCAGCAGCACCAGCAGCACCAGCACCAGCAGCTGCCGCAGGGCCAGGAGCTGCAGGACCGGCAGCAACAACAACACCAATACCAACAGCAGCAGCGGCAGGAGAATCAGGACCGCTTCTACCGGGAAAGCCAGGGTCAGCCGCATCAGTCACCACCACCGCCGCAGCGACAGCAGCCGCACGCACACCTGGACTTGCACCGCTTCCAATCGCTGCAGCCGGCAGCGCGGGGCGTAGCGCCAGTCCTAGGCGGCGCGGCCAGCAGGCTGCCGGACGGCCCCGGGAGCCCCTACGGCCGCGCCAGCGCCCCCCTGTCCTCCTACGGAGCCCGCGCCACGCAGCGTGCCGCAAGCGCCTCCAGTGCGACGGCGGGCGCGGCGGGACCCGATGCCGCTGACCGCACCTTCCACCTGCCCCGCCGCGCGCCCGCGCACCCGTCGCCGTCGGCGCCGCTGGTGCTCCAACCCGACCCCAACGCCAGCATTGCCGGTCTGCCCGTCAGCCCGCACCAGCGGCTGGTATCCGACCAACACCGGCCCACTGCCTTCCAGGCGCGCCCGCTGTCGCCGCGCGCGCGGCCCGGCAGCGGCGCCGCGGAGCGCGCCGCCGCCGCGGCGGCCGCCGCACTGCCGCCCCCACCGCCGCCACTGCCCCCGCACCTTCGCAATGAGATCGGGACAGTGCCGGCACTCGCCGACATGTGGCCGCCGGCAGTGGAGTCGCTGCGGGCGGTGGCGGCTGAACCTGGCGGCCAGCCACGCGCTGGTTATGACCCAGTGCTGGCGGCGTCGTTGCCGCCGCTGCGCTCCCTTCCCACCCGCACGCTGCTGGCGGCGGCGGTGACGGGCCTGCAGCAGCAGCTGAACAACACAATGGAGGCTCTGGGCTGCTTGTCCAGTCTGTCGGCGCTGAGTGCGTTGAGCTGCCTGCAGCCGGCGCTGCAGGCGCCCATGCACGTGGTGCGCGAGCGCGCGGCGGCGGCCGCGACGGCGGTGGCGGCCGCGGCGGCGGACGCCGCGCGCGGGCTGCAGGCGGAACAGGAGCGCGCGCGGGAGGCGTGGCTGGCAGAGCAGCAGCGGCTGCAGCAGAAACAGGAGCTTTACCAGCAACAGCAGCAAGCAGTGCAGTCACAGCAGCAGCAGCGGACGGCGGCGCCGCCACCTTCACGGCAGGTTGTGCCGGCGGTTGCAGCCGTTGCAGCGGTCCCAGTGACAGCGGCAGTGGCGGCGCCTTCCATCGCAACAACAGCGCCGGCTGCACAGGCAATTGCTGACGAGGCGGCAGCGGCGCCAGCACCGCCGGAGGCCACGGCCCCAGTGGCAGCCGCAGCGCCGGCAGCTGTGGAGCTGCAGGCGCCCGCGGACCCGCCCGCTCACGACGCGCCCGTGCCCGCTGTTGCACGGGCAGACTCCATGAAGCAGCCACAGTCACAGCCGGAAGTTGCTCTGGCAGCTGAAGGCTCAGCAGCAAACGCAGCCGCTGCTGCGCCGCCATCACCTGCGCCGGCTGGGTCCGCACCTGCTGCAGTTGCCGCGGCCACAGCTCCAGCCGCTGAGGGCGGCGGTGGCGGTGGCGGCGGAGGTGCTGGCGGTTGGGGTGGCGGCGATGATGGTCACCTGGCGCTGTCGCCGCGCTCCTCCATTGCCTCGGAGCTGGCACCACCGTCCAAAGCCATCTGGCCCTTTGTTGAACTGGAGCACCCGCCGCCGCCGCAGCAGCAGCAGCAGCAGCAGCAGCCACCGCCACCGCTACAGACCCCTGGCACTGCCGAGGACCGAACCAGTCCTGCAGCTGGCGCCGGCGCCGGCGCCAGCAGTGTGAAAGGCGCGACGGGCCGAGCCGGCAGCAGCATTAGGTCAAGCGCCGAGATCGTGGCACCCAGCAACGCCGCGGCAGCGTCAGCGGCCGCCGCACTTGCGGCCGCCGCCGCCGCTGCCTCCCCTGCAGCGCCGGCCGGCGGCGTGGCGTCGTTTGCGGCGGCTGCCGACGTCAACGTGACGCTGAGCCCGGCGGCGCTGCAGCAGCTGCTGGCAGAGACGGCCCGCGCCTCCGCCGCCTCGGCCCTGGATCTGTATCACCACCGACACGTAATGCAGCTGCAGCAGCAGCTGTACGACGAGCGGATCCAGCAGCGATCCGTACAGCTGGATCGAGAGCGGGAGCTGATGCGGCAGCTGCGGGAAGCTGCGGAGGCGGCGGCGGCCACCGCCGCAGGCCACGCGCAGTCGAGTGCGGCGGCGGCGCGCCGGGATGGGGCCGCGGTGGCGGCGTCCCAGGCAGAGGCGGCGGAGGCGCGGGCGCAGGCGGAGCAGGCGCAGCTGGCGGCGGCGAAGGCGCGGTCGGATGCGGCGGTGGCGCGGTGGATTGCGGCGGCCTCGGCAGACAGCTGGAATGCCAGCGACCCTGCCCTGCGCACCATGATCACTTTGGTGCCGGCGGCGTCACCCATGCTGGGAACAGCGACAGCAAGCGCGACAGCATTGACTGCGACGGCGGCGGTGACAGTGTCCTTGCCGGAGCCGGAGCGCGAGCGTGTGCGCGAGCGGGCAGCACCGGTAGCCGGATCCGCTCAGTTGCTGAAGTCTGCAGCCGCCGCCGCCGCCGCAGCCGCAATCGAGGCTGCTGCTGTGGACGCCGGCGCCGCCGCGGGGGCCGAGGCGGAGGATGCGGTGGAGGCGGAGATGCGGCGGCTGGGGCTGCGGGACGGGCTACAGGGCATGGGGCCTGGAAGCGGTGCCGAGGCTGGGAACACGGAGGTTGGGACCGCGGCTGGCAAGGAGCAAGGACCAGAACGGAGACAGGAGGACGAGGAGGCACAAGAGGTGGAGGAGGAGCCGGAGCAGGAGGAGGAGGAGGAGCCTGAGGGTGAGGCGACGCTGTCCATCCCGCCGCCTGTGGCCTCGCTGCGCGCGTATGTGGCGGCTGCCAAGGCGGCGGGTGGGTCACGTGAAGGCGCCGAGGCGGGGGCAGGGGAGGCGGCGGGGCCACCAGCAGCAAGAGCCGGCCGCAGCGGGTCAGCTCCTCAGGACGGCCCGGCGGCGTCAGCGGCGGCGTACGTGTTCCGGAGGGACGGGGAGAGCTGGCCCAGTGCTGGGCTGGAGGCCGGGCAGGGGCGTGCAGCAGCACGGGATGAGGAGGCAATGGGGAGCCCGGCGGATGAGAAAGACGGCGGAAGCGCGCACAAGGCGACTGTGAAACGCACCGATAGCGGCGGCAGCAGCAGCAGCAGCAGCTCCAAGGCTAGCAGTAGCAGTAGCAACAGCATTAGCAGCAGTGAGAGCGGGCGTGGTAAGGACGGCGGCGGCAGCCGTCAGCACGCCGCCGGCGCCGGCGGAGCCGGGGCCCACCACGCGGGCGACCTGGTCCCTGGGGATGGCGGCGCGCAGGAGGAGGAGGCTGACGTGGCCGCTGTGGTTGCAGGGCCGGCGCCGGCGAGGCCCGTGCTGGGTCAGGGTGCGGGCGCCTTCGGCGCTGGCGCCGCCGGGCCCAGGCCGCAAGCCCGAGCGCGGCTGCCGGTGGCGGAGGGCCCGCCGGCGACGTCGGCAGCAGCAGCGGTTGCAGTGGTAGGGGAGGCGGCTGCACCTGGCGCCGTCACGGGTCCAGCAGGCGCTGGTGGCGGCGCCGGCGCGGGTCGGGGCGGGAGCCGTGCTGCCAGTCGGTCCGGCAGCATGGGGCACGGTAGAGCCGCCGAGCCTAAGGCGGGAGTGGGGCCGGCGGCCGCGAATGCGGGGCCGGTGCCGCCTGCGTCGGCAGCTGCTGCGGCTGCGGCTGCGGTGGGCGACGTAGATGAGAGCGAGGATGGCGGCGTGTGGGGCAGGGGCGTACGGCGTGGCGGCAGCGGCGGTAGCGATAGTGGCGACAGCGGTGGCAGTGGCGGCAGCTGGAGGTATGTGGAGCTCTTCCCCTCACCGCAGTCACAAGCACTATCCGAGGGCGTGGCTAGTGGCCGGTACGGCAGTAGCACCGCCACCGCTGCAGCAACCCCGGCTGCCGGAGCAGGCGCCGGGCCGGTGGCAGTTGCGGAGGAGGGGCGCGGGCCGGTGGGCACAGGTCGCAGGCAGCGGGAGTGGCGCCACGGCTCTGATTCGGGCACTGAGGAGCCGGAGGAGGATCCGCAGGAGGCCACTGCAGCGGGCAGGACTCGAGAGCAGCCGCCGCAGCCGTCGCCAGCACAACCGCTGCCGCGGCCGCGGCCGGATGATGATGAGGATGATGAGCTTATGGATGTCGAGGACGTGCCGGACTTGGAGGAGGTGGAGGAGGTGGGCGAGGTTAAGGAGGTGCCGGGGCAAAACGGAGCCTCCGCCGAGGCCGCTACAGCCAAAGATGGAGTTGAAGTCGCCTCGGGGGCACCACAGCCTCAGCCCCAGTCGCAGCGGCCGGTGGCGGTCGACGGCGATGCCACCGATGCGGTCACGGCGGCGCCCGCACGTGCGCCGTCGGCGCGTTCGGTGCTGCTGCCGGCTGCAGACGCAGACGCAGGGGCAGGTGCAGAAGGCAGGAGCGTGGCGGTGGAGGGGCCGGCGACTGAGGTGCAGGCCACGCCGGCAGAGTCGAGTGTGGGCAGTGGCGGCCGCAGTGACGGGAGATACAGCCAAGCACAGCAGTCACACGGGGTGCATATTACATCCACCGCTGCCGCTGCCGAGGACGCGCCACGCAGGGGCTATGCCACCGGCGCGAGTGACGGGGCACACAAGGACGACGCCGCCGACGCCGCCACTTCACCATTCTCGCGGGCGCGTCCGCCGCCGCCGACTGCCGAGGAGGCACACGCTCCAGCGCCCCACGCTTCACCACCTGCCGCCCAGCCAGCAGCACCCTTAGCAGCTGCCGCCGCCGCCGCCGCGGCGGATGCGGACATTCCAGAGGAAGAGGCCCTCACGCGCCAGGGCAGTGCCAGCGCCCACCGCGGTAGCGCCAGCGGCGCCGCCGCCGCCGGTGACCGGCGTCAGCCGCTGCCGCTGCCGCCGCCGGCCGCGCTGGCGGCACTGTTGCAGCACTCACACTCGTTGGGCGGTGACGAGGTGGCGGACGTGTCGTTTGGCGACTCGTTGGCGTTCGTGGATCCATACGACCCCTTTGAGCGGTCGCTGCCGCTCTCGATCAGCTTCGGGGCGCTTCTGGCGGCGGAGGCGGCGGGGCTGTCCACGGCGGCGGCGGGGGCGGCGGCAGGAGGGGCGGGTGGTGGAAGACGGGGCCGGGTCAGCGGCAGCGGCAGTGGCGGGCTGCCGGCGGGGCTGCCGCGGCCGGCGTCAGGGTCGCAGCTGCCGGCGCTGGGGGGGCGCTTCGGTGCCCTGCCGCCCGTTTGAGGCGTCCGGGTGGGGTGGGGGGGCACACGGCCCCCGGCTGTGTCAGGGTGCACTGTGAAGCAATTGTACAGAGGCAGCGTTGGAAGCCAAAACGAAGGGAGCCAGTACATATGGGTGGGTGGGAGGGTTGTTGGAGGCTGGCATGATGCGCACTCAGTGCGGATGTAAGAAGAATGGAGTGCGCGTGTTTGGATGCCTGTAATGAAGGCTGGCCAGCGTCGCCGCAGTAAGCGGCACGAGGGCTTTGAATGCAAGCTGCAAGTGGTGAAGACAGCCGGCAAAAGACACATCTGGATGTCGCCGGGCGTGTTCCACAGGGTGTAGCAGCGTTATGTGCCGAATGTAGCAGCGTTAGGTGCCGAACTTCAGCGTTCCACCTACACAAGCTTTGTCGATTCCTTACACTCATGGATCCCACGCACACATGATCAAATCACACACATTACAACGGCCATGGCGGCCACGGCACACAGGGCCCGGCGGGGCACTGCGCTCTTTCAGCACCGTTCATCAGCACCCCCATACGCAACACCAACTGCGCCATCCTCCAACACGGTCGTCCAACACGGTCGTCCAACCTCAACAGCAACAAGCCCAACACAAACGCCCAACACACAACCGCAACAGCAGCTAGACATCCTCCTGCGCGACCTCCGCAGCACCTTGCGCCTCAGCCCTAGTAGACCCAGACCCAGGCCCAGACCCAGCCCTAGCCGCCGCCGCTGCCATGAGTCGTGCCGCATCCGCCGGCCGCAGCAGTGTGGCCCGGCCGCTGCGGCCGTCGTGCGCCGCCAGCAGCAGCTGGTAGCGGGAGGCGGGCGGCAGCCGGCCGCCGCCGCGCTGCGGATGGGGGTGAGGAGAGAGAGGGAGGGAGGGAGGCAGGAAAGGGGGGGGGGGTCGCGGAGGCAAGGGGGAAAGACGAGCAGCAGCAAGAGGCGGGAGGTGGGCACCGAGGCGCCCATGCACACGTGGCATGCCACACGCGCATACCTGCAGAAGCTGCGCGGCGTTGGCCTAACCCCCTCCAACCCAACCTTCCCCACCCCCGGGCCCTGGCATTCGGCAACGACTTCGTCTGCAGTCTTCCGTGCATCCTGTACCGCTTTTCCAACCATCTTAGCACCCCCCTGGACCCTGCAAGACACCTTCGGCACGTGCCCGGGCCATACCCACACCCGCAGAGCCCACCCCACCAGCACCGCCGCCACGGCCACCGCTGCCACCAACCACCCACATCCACACCCCTAGCTGGCTCACCTTGCCGTCTGGCCCGTCCCGGCCCTGCCGCCCGTGCTGCTCCGCCCGCACCAGCACCAGCAGCCCCGGCGCCGCCTCCGCCAGGCCCTCCGCCACCACCGCCACCGCCAGCAGCGCCAGCGCGCGGCACGGCGCGCCGCGCGCCGCCACCGCCGCCACGCCGCACCGCGCCAGCTGCGCCGTCAGCGCCGCCGCCAGCGTGGCCACGTCCTGACTGCCCGGAACCAGCGCGTCGTGGCCAATGCCGCTACTGCTACTGCTACTGCCGGTGCTGCTACTGCCGGTGCTGCTGCTGCCGGTGCCGCTACTGCCGCTACTACTGCTGCTTGTGGTGGTGCTGGTGCTGCCAGGCATGCCCGCACGCGTGTCCGTGTCGGCACCGGCTTGCACCCAGGACCCAGCCGCGCCCGCCGCGCCTGCCGCGCCACTAGCACCACCGCCGCCGCGCCCAGCCGCCGCCGCAGCATCATCCACCGCCGCATCCGCCGCCGCCGCCGCCTGCTCAACCTGCTGCTCCGCCGCCTGCTGCTCCGCCGCCTGGTGCTGCGCCGCCCGCAGCTGCAGCTCCAGCCGTGACGGCGGCGGCCGCGGGCGCACCCGCAGGTCGCCCGGGTGCGGCTGCGGCAGTGCGGCCAGGTGCTGCGACACAGCAGCCGCCGGCAGCAGGAACAGCTGCAGCGGGGGGGCGGCGGGCGGCGGAAGGTAGACGGGTGGGCGGGCGGGTGAATGGATGGATGGGTGTGTGTAGGTGGAGGAGTGAGCAGGTGGTTAGGAGTGTGATGAGGTGGACGGTTGAGAGCATAGGCCGTAGAGGCAAAGCGCGTGCGAGCAGAGACAAAAGCAGGAGCAAGGGCACTGGGGCAGGGCTCATGTGTAACGAGCGCGCATGTGTCACATGCCGCCTCACCTGCACCACGAGCTTGGGCGGCGACGCCGCTGCCGCAGAGCCGGCCGTGCCGCTTGCCTCGCCCAGCTCCGGCCCGGCCGCTTGGCGGGGCAGCTGCGCGAGTGAACGGGCGAAGGACAATGTTATGTAGCAACGTTCCTCCATGATCACCGTCCTTCACAATGCCGCCGGCCAACGCCAGCAGCCCCTACATGCGTACCCCGGCATGTAGCCTCCCACACACGCAGCTGCAGCTCACACGGACGCAGTCGAGCGCCCCCCCAGCCGACCGGTTCCAGTGCCTCCAAGACACGAACCCAGCCATGGCCCATGCGGCTCACCGTGAACACCAGCGCGCCGCGGAACTTGGCGTCTGGGCTCCGGAGGCGGCCCTGTGGGGCGTGCGAGCAGGCGGGCGCGCGGGAGGCGTGGTGCGCTTACGGATGTGTTTGCGATTGCGGTGTACATGGCAGGACAAACACACGTGTAACGTGATCGGCGCGAAAGTCCGGGTGCGGGCGCGCGCCACCCACAGCCGCCCATACAGCCGGTCCACGCAGCCATCCTATTTCCAATTCCCAAATGAGCTGCCACATCCAAGCAGCACCCTCCCTCTCTCCCACTCTCACCTCTGCCGCGTGCAGCACCGCCGACAGCCGCACGCCGCCCTCCAGCCCCGCCGCCTCCACCTCCACCACCCGGCGCTCCTGCAGACCCTGGTACACCCACTCAGCGGCCGCGTCCGTCGCCGGCTGGGCCGCCGCCAGCACCAGCGGGGCAGTAGCTGCCTTGCCACTGCCAGTGCTACTGCCGCTGCTGCTGCTGCCACTGCTGCTGCTGCCACTGCTACTGCCACTGCCAGTGCTACTGTCGCCGACGCCCGGCGGCAGGCGCAGAACAACTGGCGCCCCCGCCTCAGCCCCTGCCGCTGCCCCTGGAACTCCTCCTCCTCCCCATCCCCCCTGCTCCTGCCCCGCAGCCGCCACCCCCACCTCCACCCCTGCCCCTGCCTCCGTCACCCCTGCCTCCTTAACCCCTGCCGCCGCCGCCGCCGCCGGTCCCGCTGCCGCCAGCGCCCAGTGCGGCAGCTGCGGCCGTCCGTCCTCCCTCCATGCGGCTGCCAGCAGGTGCAGGTGCAGCTGTGGCGCCTGGTCCAGCAACACGTCCGGCAGCGCCGCCACACCCGCCCGCTGCAGCGGCGGCGGCAGCAGCGAAGCAGCCTTGGCTTTGCCCTGCGAGCCGGCTGTGTGGGTGCTGCTACTGCTACTGCCGCTGTTGCTACTGCTGCTGCTGCTACTGCTGCTGCTACTGCCGGTGTTGGCTCGGGGCTGCGGCGCCAGGGCGCTCATGTGCGGCAGCGCCAGCACACACACGCCCTCCGCCGCCAGCAAGCCGCTAGCCCGGGCCAGGACCTGCACACACGTAGGCATGCGCATGTGTAAGTCACAAACGCCATGACAAGGACCTCGGGGGCCACCGCGGGGGCCAATAGTGCATCATGTGTACGTCTCCCCACCCACATGCGCGCACACAGCCGTCGACTCCCGCCCCAGCGCCGCCAGTCGGCAGTAGCCGCCCCGCCGCAGCCGCGCTACAGCCAGCTCCGCGAGCTTGTCGGCGCCGGCGCGGGCGCTCACTGCCAGCGGCGGCTGCTCACTCCCCGGCAGCGCCCCGCCACTCGCGCCGCCGCCGCCGCCGCCGCCGATGGCGCTGCACAGCGGCGCCGCCAGCGGCGGCAGTACGAACACGGTGGCCAGCGCCGCCGGCTGTAGCTCGGCCTGGCTGGCGGGCGGCAGCCAGCCCTCCTGCAGCGGCGGCGCGGCGCGGCCCGCCGGCACTTCTCCGTGGCGGCCGGGCGGGCTGGCGCCTAGCTGCGGCAGCGGGCCGTGTGGATCCGCCGCCGTGGTCTCCTCCCAGAACAGGCGCAGGTCTGACACGCCCACGCCGCACATGGTGAAGCCCAGCGCCGGCGGTGACGCCGCGGACCCACTTGCCGCAGTAGCAGTAGCCGCAGCTGCAGCCAGCCGCAGCAGCTCCTGATTGTACGACAGCGCTCGCAGCAGTACGTACGACTGTTTCTCGCCCGCCGCCAGGACGTGGCAGCAGCCGGCGGCGGCGGCGCCGCCACTGCCGCTGCTGCTACTGCTGCTGACCGTGCCGCCCGCTGCGCCGCCTGGCGCCGGCTGTAGCTGGTTGATGGCGGGCTGTAGCTGCTGCAGGATGCGGTCGGCCAGCTCCCCCAGCTCCTTGCGCGGCGCCCACAGCGTGCCGTCGGGGTGCGCCGCCACCTTGGGCCGCACCCGCGGCCCCTGCCGCTGCTGCTGCTGCTGCTGCTGCTGCTCCTGATTCGTGCCCTGTTGTTGCTGCAGGTGCGCCTGCCGCTGTGGCTGCTGTTGCGACGGCTCCGCCAGGCGGCGCCGCCTGACTGGTCGCAGCACGGCTGTGTCGCTAGGCCCGGCGCCGCCGCCGCTGTCGCCGCCGTCTCCGTCACTGTCTAGCTCGAGCTCCGCCGGCGCCAGTCCCTCATCCACCGGCAGGGGCGGAAAGGCAAGCGGCGGGAAGGCGCCCGCCGCAGACGCCGGCGGCAACTGCTGCGCCTGCTGCTCCGCCTGCTGCTGCTCCACCTCCCGCGCCCGCATCAGAGCCTTCACCGCCCACGGCTGCGGCCGCTCCGGCAGCAGCAGCCGCACGCGCCGGCCCACCGCTGCCGCGGCACCCGTCTGCCGCGACCGCCGCAGCCGCAGCCGCACAACGGGCGAGTCAGGAGCCGCCGTGGCGTCCCCTTCCGCGATGCCTCCCTCAACGGCGTCGTCGCCATTTCCATTCCTTATATCACCGGCGCCGCTGAACTCCGTACCATTCTCTCCGCTTCCAACCATACCATCCGGACCCGGGTGCGATGGCTGCTGTGCGCGAGCTTCCTCGCTGCTGCTCTCCGCCGCCTCCAGCGCCCCCGCCGTCACAGGCTGGCGCGCCCGGTGGCGGCCGCCGCGCAGCAGCTGGTCCGGATCCGTCTGTGCCGTCAGCGCCGCCGCCGCCGCCGCCGCCGTCACGTCCTCGTCCTGTGCTGCCGCCGGGGGCGCGCCTGCCGTACTTGCAGCTCGGCCCCGGCCGCGACTAGCCGCATCCGCACCCGCATCCGCAGCCACACCCGCTTGCTGCTGCACCTTCTCCTTTGCTCTTAGTGCCTGTTTTGACTCCAGCTCTGGTACGGGCTCTGGCTCTGGCTCTGGTTCGTAGCCACCCCACAGCTCAGCCTGCTGCCGCCAGCGCTGCGACACACGCCTATTGCGCGCGTTGGCAGCAGCGGGCGCCGCCGCGGCGTCGCCGGCGCTGCTTGGCCCGCCTGTATCATTGGCGGCTGCCCCCGTGCTGCAAGCCCTCCTTCTCCCTGCCGTGTGGGCGCGCGCAGGCCGTGTCGGGTAGGCACGGACGGCTGTGCCCGCAAGCGCGGGTGCCTGTGTCGGAGTGTGCAGCGAGTTGAAGGCGGAAGGGGGAAGCCTAAGCGTCGCCATACAATGCGACGCCGTAAGTCAGGGTGCTGGTCTTACCGTGATAGCATGGCCGCTAGCAGCTGACCTCGGTGGGACGCAGGGCGACGGCAAAGTGCTCGCGACTCTCATTGCCACACGGTCCAGCGGCGGCTTGGATTTATGCTCTTAGAATGTATGAAAATGCAGGTCACATGTCATAGACATATATATGCTCACGACATTTAGAAAATTCGTAGTCCGAGAGACCGGCAATACCATATCAAAATTCCTAGGGCCAACTAGCGCTTGCGTTGCTGCAATGTATGCATGCAGCAAAGTACTGTCGAATGAAAGTTGGCAACGCGCTAAAGCAGTCACAATTTTGGTGGACCTTGCATCAGGCTCGAGCAACCGGTACACTCAGGCGATCTCCACTCGCCCCAAATCGAGCCGGTGCCCTAGTTGTCTTTTTTGTCTAAGTACCGGCACACTAGCATACAGAAGGGGGCCTCGCTACGCCCAAAGCCCCAGGCTTGCACAATTTGTGTTGCCAACGAAAGGACTTGACCACGTACCTGAACCAAGCCGACTAGCCCAGAGCCCGTTGCCTATGCACCTTAGCCTCGACATGCAGTGCCAGCTCCACCAGCAGCGCCGCGCGGCGTCGTCGGCGTCAGCCGGCCGCCCCGCTGGCCGCCCGTCGCTGCCGCTCCGCCCCCTCGTCCGCGCCTCCGCCACCTCCTCCTCCGCCCCCGCCTCCTCCAGCTCGCCCCTGCTCGCCCGCCGCGTCGGCTCCGGCGTCACCGCCTCGCCGCTCCGGCCCGGGAACCCGTCGGGCCGCAATGCCGGGCTGCGCAGCCGCGTTGTGCCGCAGGGCCTGCCCGACCCCGTGGCTGTGGGCCTGTTCTTCGCGCCCGGCCTGGCCATCCTTGCCTACGCGATGGTGCGCGGCAAGGGCAACCTCACCGACGGACTGAGCCGAGTGCTGACGGAGGTGAGGGCGCGGGAGTGTGTGTGTGTGTGTGTGTGTGTGTGTGTGTGTGTGTGTGTGTGTGTGTGTGTGTGTGTGTGTGTGTGTGTGTGTGTGTGTGTGTGTGTGTGTGTGTGTGTGTGTGTGT